>NW_022142248.1:0-893 GCF_007565055.1 Rhinopithecus roxellana | reverse complement strand
GCTGTGAAGTATCTAATTGCAGATTTCCAGAAAACTGTGCTAACCAAACTGATCACTGAAGAGAAACGGTAACTCTCTGAGTTGCATTCACACATGGCAATGCAGTTTCTCACAAAGCTTCTCTTAGTTATTATGTGAGGATAATTCCTTTATCACCATGGGCCTCAATAGGCTCCCAAATATCACTTTGCAGATTCCAAAAAAAGTGTTAGCAAACTGCTTCTTAAGGCAGGTTGTAACTCTGTGAGAGTGAACTCACAGATCAGAAAGAAGTTCTCAGAAAGCTTCTTTCACGTTTGAACGAGATGAAATTGCCTTTATCAGCGTAGGCCTCAATGTGATCCAAAGAAGCCCTTCTCAGTTTCCCCAAAGACATGTTAATGGATGCCCACGAAACATAAGTGTAACTCTGTGAGATGAATTCACACATCACCAAGAAGTTTCTAAGAAAGCTTCTTCTAGTTTTCATCTGTGGAAATTTCCTTTGTCACTGTAATATTCATTGCGCTGGTGAAGTATCTAATTGCAGATTTCCAGAAAACTGTGCTAACAAACTGATCACTGAAGAGAACGTGTAACTCTGTGAGTTGCATTCACACATGGCAATGCAGTTTCTCAGAAAGCTTCTCCTTAGTTATTATGTGAGGATAATTCCTTTATCACCATGGGCCTCAATAGGCTCCCAAATATCACTTTGCAGATTCCACAAAAAGTGTTAGCAAACTGCTTCTTAAGGCAGAGGTTGTAACTCTGTGAGATGAACTCACAGATCAGAAAGAAGTTTCTCAGAAAGCTTCTTTCACGTTTTGAACGGATGAAATTTCCTTTATCAGCGTAGGCCTCAATGTGATCCAAAGAAGCCCTTCTCAGTTTCCCAAAGACAGTGTTAATGG
>NW_022142247.1:0-27524 GCF_007565055.1 Rhinopithecus roxellana | reverse complement strand
CCCAAAATCACATTGCAGATTCCACGAAGAGAGTGTTAAACTGCTTCTTGAGGCAGAGTTTGTAACTCTGTGAGAAGAACTCACAGATCAGAAAGAAGTTTCTCAGAAAGCTTCTTTCACGTTTTGAACGGATGAAATTTCCTTTATCAGCGTAGCCTCAATGTGATCCAAGAAGCCCTTCTCAGTTTCCCCAAAGACAAAGACAGTGTTAATGGACTGCTCCACGAAACATAAGTGTAACTCTGTGAGATGAATTCACACATCACCAAGAAGTTTTAAGAAAGCTTCTTTCTAGTTTTCATCTGTGGTTATTTCCTTTGTCACTGTAATGTTCATTGCGCTATGAAGTATCTAATTGCAGATTTCCAGAAAACTGTGCTAACAAACTGATCAATGGAAGAGAAACGTGTAACTCTGGGATTGCATTCACACATGGCAATGCAGTTTCTCAGAAAGCTTCTCTTTAGTTATTATGTGAGATTTGCTTTATCACATGGGCCCAATAGACTCCCAAATATCACTTTGCAGATTCCACGAAGAGAGTGTTAGCAAACTGCTTCTTGAGGCAGAGTTTGTAACTCTGTGAGAAGAACTCACAGATCAGAAAGAAGTTTCTCAGAAAGCTTCTTTCACGTTTTGAACGGATGAAATTTCCTTTATCAGCGTAGGCCTCAATGTGATCCAAGAAGCCCTTCTCAGTTTCCCCAAAGACAGTGTTAATGGACTGCTCCACGAAACATAAGTGTAACTCTGTGAGATGAATTCACACATCACCAAGAAGTTTCTAAGAAAGCTTCTTTCTAGTTTTCATCTGTGGTTATTTCCTTTGTCACTGTAATGTTCATTGCGCTATGAAGTATCTAATTGCAGATTTCCAGAAAACTGTGCTAACAAACTGATCAATGAAGAGAAACGTGTAACTCTGTGGGAGTTGCAATTCACACATGGCAATGCAGTTTCTCAGAAAGCTTCTCTTTAGTTATTATGTGAGGATATTTGCTTTATCACATGGGCCCCAATAGACTCCCAAATCACTTTGCAGATTCCACGAAGAGAGTGTTAGCAAACTGCTTCTTGAGGCAGAGTTTGTAACTCTGTGAGAAGAACTCACAGATCAGAAAAAGTTTCTCAGAAAGCTTCTTTCACGTTTTGAACGGATGAAATTTCCTTTATCAGCGTAGGCCTCAATGTGATCCAAAGAAGCCCTTCTCAGTTTCCCCAAAGACAGTGTTAATGGACTGCTCCACGAAACATAAGTGTAACTCTGTGAGATGAATTCACACATCACCAAGAAGTTCTAAGAAAGCTTCTTTCTAGTTTTCATCTGTGGATTTTCCTTTGTCACTGTAATGTTCATTGCGCTATGAAGTATCTAATTGCAGATTTCCAGAAAACTGTGCTAACAAACTGATCAATGAAGAGAAACGTGTAACTCTGGAGTTGCATTCACACATGGCAATGCAGTTTCTCAGAAAGCTTCTCTTTAGTTATTTGTGAGGATATTTGCTTTATCACCATGGGCCCCAATAGACTCCCAAATATCACTTTGCAGATTCCACGAAGAGAGTGTTAGCAACTGCTTCTTGAGGCAGAGTTTGTAACTCTGTGAGAAGAACTCACAGATCAGAAAGAAGTTTCTCAGAAAGCTTCTTTCACGTTTTGAACGGATGAAATTTCCTTTATCAGCGTAGGCCTCAATGTGATCCAAAGAAGCCCTTCTCAGTTTCCCCAAAGACAGTGTTAATGGACTGCTCCACGAAACATAAGTGTAACTCTGTGAGATGAATTCACACATCACCAAGAAGTTTCTAAGAAAGCTTCTTTCTAGTTTTCATCTGTGGTATTTCCTTTGTCACTGTAATGTTCATTGCGCTATGAAGTATCTAATTGCAGATTTCCAGAAAACTGTGCTAACAAACTGATCAATGAAGAGAAACGTGTAACTCTGAGTTGCATTCACACATGGCAATGCAGTTTCTCAGAAAGCTTCTCTTTAGTTATTATGTGAGGATATTTGCTTTATCACATGGGCCCCAATAGACTCCCAAATATCACTTTGCAGATTCCACGAAGAGAGTGTTAGCAAACTGCTTCTTGAGGCAGAGTTTGTAACTCTGTGAGAAGAACTCACAGATCAGAAAGAAGTTTCTCAGAAAGCTTCTTTCACGTTTTGAACGGATGAAATTTCCTTTATCAGCGTAGGCCTCAATGTGATCCAAGAAGCCCTTCTCAGTTTCCCCAAAGACAGTGTTATGGACTGCTCCACGAAACATAAGTGTAACTCTGTGAGATGAATTCACACATCACCAAGAAGTTTCTAAGAAAGCTTCTTTCTAGTTTTCATCTGTGGTTATTTCCTTTGTCACTGTAATGTTCATTGCGCTATGAAGTATCTAATTGCAGATTTCCAGAAAACTGTGCTAACAAACTGATCAATGAAGAGAAACGTGTAACTCTGGAGTTGCATTCACACATGGCAATGCAGTTTCTCAGAAAGCTTCTCTTTAGTTATTATGTGAGGATATTTGCTTTATCACATGGGCCCCAATAGACTCCCAAATATCACTTGCAGATTCCACGAAGAGAGTGTTAGCAAACTGCTTCTTGAGGCAGTTTGTAACTCTGTGAGAAGAACTCACAGATCAGAAAGAAGTTTCTCAGAAAGCTTCTTTCACGTTTTGAACGGATGAAATTTCCTTTATCAGCGTAGGCCTCAATGTGATCCAAAGAGCCCTTCTCAGTTTCCCCAAAGACAGTGTTAATGGAGCTCCACGAAACATAAGTGTAACTCTGTGAGATGAATTCACACATCACCAAGAAGTTTCTAAGAAAGCTTCTTTCTAGTTTTCATCTGTGGTTATTTCCTTTGTCACTGTAATGTTCATTGCGCTATGAAGTATCTAATTGCAGATTTCCAGAAAACTGTGCTAACAAACTGATCAATGAAGAGAAATGTAACTCTGTGAGTTGCATTCACACATGGCAATGCAGTTTTCAGAAAGCTTCTCTTTAGTTATTATGTGAGGATATTTGCTTTATCACCATGGGCCCCAATAGACTCCCAAATATCACTTTGCAGATTCCACGAAGAGAGTGTTAGCAAACTGCTTCTTGAGGCAGAGTTTGTAACTCTGTGAGAAGAACTCACAGATCAGAAAGAAGTTTCTCAGAAAGCTTCTTTCACGTTTTGAACGGATGAAATTTCCTTTATCAGCGTAGGCCTCAATGTGATCCAAGAAGCCCTTCTCAGTTTCCCCAAAGACAGTGTTAATGGACTGCTCCACGAAACATAAGTGTAACTCTGTGAGATGAATTCACACATCACCAAGAAGTTTCTAAGAAAGCTTCTTTCTAGTTTTCATCTGTGGATATTTCCTTTGTCACTGTAATGTTCATTGCGCTATGAAGTATCTAATTGCAGATTTCCAGAAAACTGTGCTAACAAACTGATCAATGAAGAGAAACGTGTAACTCTGGGATTGCATTCACACATGGCAATGCAGTTTCTCAGAAAGCTTCTCTTTAGTTATTATGTGAGGATATTTGCTTTATCACCATGGGCCCCAATAGACTCCCAAATATCACTTTGCAGATTCCACGAAGAGAGTGTTAGCAAACTGCTTCTTGAGGCAGAGTTTGTAACTCTGTGAGAAGAACTCACAGATCAGAAAGAAGTTTCTCAGAAAGCTTCTTTCACGTTTTGAACGGATGAAATTTCCTTTATCAGCGTAGGCCTCAATGTGATCCAAAGAAGCCCTTCTCAGTTTCCCCCAAAGACAGTGTTTAATGGACTGCTCCACGAAACATAAGTGTAACTCTGTGAGATGAATTCACACATCACCAAGAAGTTTCTAAGAAAGCTTCTTTCTAGTTTTCATCTGTGGTTATTTCCTTTGTCACTGTAATGTTCATTGCGCTATAAGTATCTAATTGCAGATTTCCAGAAAACTGTGCTAACAAACTGATCAATGAAGAGAAACGTGTAACTCTGTGAGTTGCATTCACACATGGCAATGCAGTTTGCTCAGAAAGCTTCTCTTTAGTTATTATGTGAGGATATTTGCTTTATCACCATGGGCCCCAATAGACTCCCAAATATCACTTTGCAGATTCCACGAAGAGAGTGTTAGCAAACTGCTTCTCTTGAGGCAGAGTTTGTAACTCTGTGAGAAGAACTCACAGATCAGAAAGAAGTTTCTCAGAAAGCTTCTTTCACGTTTGAACGGATGAAATTTCCTTTATCAGCGTAGGCCTCAATGTGATCCAAAGAAGCCCTTCTCAGTTTCCCCAAAGACAGTGTTAATGGACTGCTCCACGAAACATAAGTGTAACTCTGTGAGATGAATTCACACATCACCAGAAGTTTCTAAGAAAGCTTCTTTCTAGTTTTCATCTGTGGTTATTTCCTTTGTCACTGTAATGTTCATTGCGCTATGAAGTATCTAATTGCAGATTTCCAGAAAACTGTGCTAACAAACTGATCAATGAAGAGAAACGTGTAACTCTGTGAGTTGCATTCACACATGGCAATGCAGTTTCTCAGAAAGCTTCTCTTTAGTTATTATGTGAGGATATTTGCTTTATCACATGGGCCCCAATAGACTCCCAAATATCACTTTGCAGATTCCACGAAGAGAGTGTTAGCAAACTGCTTCTTGAGGCAGAGTTTGTAACTCTGTGAGAAGAACTCACAGATCAGAAAGAAGTTTCTCAGAAAGCTTCTTTCACGTTTTGAACGGATGAAATTTCCTTTATCAGCGTAGGCCTCAATGTGATCCAAAGAAGCCCTTCTCAGTTTCCCCAAAGACAGTGTTAATGGACTGCTCCACGAAACATAAGTGTAACTCTGTGAGATGAATTCACACATCACCAAGAAGTTTCTAAGAAAGCTTCTTTCTAGTTTTCATCTGTGGATATTTCCTTTGTCACTGTAATGTTCATTGCGCTATGAAGTATCTAATTGCAGATTTCCAGAAAACTGTGCTAACAAACTGATCAATGAAGAGAAACGTGTAACTCTGGGAGTTGCATTCACACATGGCAATGCAGTTTCTCAGAAAGCTTCTCTTTAGTTATTATTATGTGAGGATATTTGCTTATCACCATGGGCCCCAATAGACTCCCAAAATATCACTTTGCAGATTCCACGAAGAGATGTTAGCAAACTGCTTCTTGAGGCAGAGTTTGTAACTCTGTGAGAAGAACTCACAGATCAGAAAGAAGTTTCTCTCAGAAAGCTTCTTTCACTTTTGGAACGGATGAAATTTCCTTTATTCAGCGTAGGCCTCAATGTGATCCCAAAGAAGCCCTTCTCAGTTTCCCCAAAGACAGTGTTAATGGACTGCTCCACGAAACATAAGTGTACTCTGTGAGATGAATTCACACATCACCAAGAAGTTTCTAAGAAAAGCTTCTTTCTAGTTTTCATCTGTGGTTATTTCCTTTGTCACTGTAATGTTCATTGCGCTATGAAGTATCTAATTGCAGATATCCAGAAACTGTGCTAACAAACTGATCAATGAAGAGAAACGTGTAACTCTGTGAGTTGCATTCACACATGGCAATGCAGTTTCTCAGAAAGCTTCTCTTTAGTTATTATGTGAGGGTATTTGCTTATCACCATGGGGCCCCAATAGACTCCCAAATATCACTTTGCCGATTCCACGAAAAGAGTGTTAGCAACTGCTTCTTGAGGCAGAGTTTGTAACTCGGCGAGAGGAACTCACAGATCAGAAAGAAGTTTCTCAGAAAGCTTCTTTCACGTTTTGAACGGATGAAATTTCCTTTATCAAGCGTAGGCCTCAATGTGATCCCAAGAAGCCCTTCTCATTTTCCCCAAAGACAGTGTTAATGGACTGCTCCACGAAACATAAGTGTAACTCTGTGAGATGAAGTCACACATCACCAAGAAAGTTTCTAAGAAAGCTTCTTTCTAGTTTTCATCTGTGGATATTTCCTTTGTCACTGTAATGTTCATTGCGCTATGAAGTATCTAATTGCAGATTTCAGAAAACCTGTGCTTAACAAACTGATCATGAGAGAAAACGTGGTAACTCTGGGAGTTGCATTCACACATGGCAATTCAGTTTCTCAAAAAGCTCTCTTTAGTTATTATGTGAGGATATTTGCTTTATCACCATGGGCCCCAATAGAGCTCCCAAATATCACTTTGCAGATTCCACGAAAGAGAGTGTTAGCAAACTGCGTCTTGAGGCAGAGTTTGTACCTCTGTCGAGATGAACTCACAGATCAGAAAGAAGTTTCTCAGAAAGCTTCTTCACGTTTGAACGGATGAATTTCCTTTATCAGCGTAGGCCTCAATGTGATCCAAAGAAGCCCTTCTCAGTTTCCCCAAAGACAGTGTTAATGGACTGCTCCACGAAACATTAAGTGTAAACTCTGTGAGATGAATTCACACATCACCAAGAAGTTTCTAAGAAAGCTTCTTCTAGTTTTCATCTGTGGTTATTTCCTTGTCACTG
The DNA here is from genome assembly GCF_007565055.1 of Rhinopithecus roxellana. Lineage (NCBI taxonomy): Eukaryota > Metazoa > Chordata > Mammalia > Primates > Cercopithecidae > Rhinopithecus > Rhinopithecus roxellana. The sequence goes on along the minus strand of NW_022142247.1, from coordinate 21,042 downwards.
TAATGTTCATTGCCTATGAAGTATCTAATTGCAGATTTCCAGAAAACTGTGCTAACAAACTGATCAATGAAGAGAAACGTGTAACTCTGTGAGTTGCATTCACACATGGCAATGCAGTTTCTCAGAAAGCTTCTCTTTAGTTATTATGTGAGGATATTTGCTTATCACCATGGGCCCCAATAGACTCCCAAATATCACTTTGGCAGATTCCACGAAGAGAGTGTTAGCAAACTGCTTCTTGAGGCAGAGTTGTAACTCTGTGAGAAGAACTCACAGATCAGAAAGAAGTTTCTCAGAAAGCTTCTTTCACGTTTTGGAACGGATGAAATTTCCTTTATCAGCGTAGGCCTCAATGTGATCCAAGAAGCCCTTCTCAGTTTCCCCAAAGACAGTGTTAATGGACTGCTCCACGAAACATAAGTGTAACTCTGTGAGATGAATTCACACAATCACCAAGAAGTTTCTAAGAAAGCTTCTTTCTAGTTTTCATCTGTGGATATTTCCTTTGTCACTGTAATTTCATTGCGCTATGAAGTATCTAATTGCAGATTTCCAGAAAACTGTGCTAACAAACTGATCAATGAAGAGAAACGTGTAACTCTGTGAGTTGCATTCACACATGGCAATGGCAGTTTCTCAGAAAGCTTCTCTTTAGTTATTATGGGAGGATATTTGCTTTATCAACATGGGCCCCAAAGACTCTCCCAATATCAGTTTGCAGATTCCACGAAGAGAGTGTTATCAAACTGCTTCTGAGGCAGAGTTTGTACCTCTGTGAGAAGAACTCACAGATCAGAAAGAAGTTCTCTCAGAAAGCTTCTTTCACGTTTGAACGGATGAAATTTCCTTTATCAGCGTAGGCCTCAATGTGATCCAAGAAGCCCTTCTCATTTCCCCAAAGACAGTTGTTAATGGACTGCTCCACGAAACATAAGTGTAACTCTGTGAGATAATTCACACATCACCAAGAAGTTTCTAAGAAGCTTCTTTCTAGGTTTTCATCTGTGGTTATTTCCTTTGTCACTGTAATGTTCATTGCGCTATGAAGTATCTATTGCAGATTCCAGAAAACTGTGCTAACAAACTGATCAATGAAGAGAAACGTGTAACTCTGTGAGTTGCATTCACACATGGCAATGCAGTTTCTCAGAAAGCTTCTCTTTAGTTATTATGTGAGGATATTTGCTTTATCACCATGGGCCCCAATAGACTCCCAAATATCACTTTGCAGATTCCACGAAGAGAGTGTTAGCAAACTGCTTCTTGAGGCAGAGTTGTAACTCTGTGAGAAGAACTCACAGATCAGAAAGAAGTTTCTCAGAAAGCTTCTTTCACGTTTTGAACGGATGAAATTTCCTTTATCAGCGTAGGCCTCAATGTGATCCCAAGAAGCCCTTCTCAGTTCCCCCCAAAGACGTGTTAATGGACTGCTCCACGAAACTAGTGTAACCTGTGAGATGATTCACACATCACCAAGAAGTTTTCTAAGAAAGCTTCTTTCTAGTTTTCATCTGTGGATATTTCCTTTGTCACTGTAATGTTCATTGCGCTATGAAGGTATCTAATTGCAGATTTCCAGAAACTGTGCTAACAAACTGATCAATGAAGAGAAACGTGTAACTCTGTGAGTTGCATTCACACATGGCAATGCAGTTTCTCAGAAAGCTTCTCTTTAGTTATTATGTGAGGATATTTGCTTTATCACATGGGCCCCAATAGACTCCCAAATATCACTTTGCAGATTCCACGAAGAGTGTTAGCAAACTGCTTCTTGAGGCAGAGTTTGTAACTCTGTGAGAAGAACTCACAGATCAGAAAGAAGTTTCTCAGAAAGCTTCTTTCACGTTTTGAACGGATGAAATTTCCTTTATCAGCGTAGGCCTCAATGTGATCCAAAGAAGCCCTTCTCAGTTTCCCCAAAGACAGTGTTAATGGACTGCTCCACGAAACATAAGTGTAACTCTGTGAGATGAATTCACACATCACCAAGAAGTTTCTAAGAAAGCTTCTTTCTAGTTTTCATCTGTGGATTTTCCTTTGTCACTGTAATGTTCATTGCGCTATGAAGTATCTAATTGCAGATTTCCAGAAAACTGTGCTAACAAACTGATCAATGAAGAGAAACGTGTAACTCTGTGAGTTGCATTCACACATGGCAATGCAGTTTCTCAGAAAGCTTCTCTTTAGTTATTATGTGAGGATATTTGCTTTATCACCATGGGCCCCAATAGACTCCCAAATATCACTTTGCAGATTCCACGAAGAGAGTGTTAGCAAACTGCTTCTTGAGGCAGAGTTTGTAACTCTGTGAGAAGAACTCACAGATCAGAAAGAAGTTTCTCAGAAAGCTTCTTTCACGTTTTGAACGGATGAAATTTCCTTTATCAGCGTAGGCCTCAATGTGATCCAAGAAGCCCTTCTCAGTTTCCCCAAAGACAGTGTTAATGGACTGCTCCACGAAACATAAGTGTAACTCTGTGAGATGAATTCACACATCACCAAGAAGTTTCTAAGAAAGCTTCTTTCTAGTTTTCATCTGTGGATATTTCCTTTGTCACTGTAATGTTCATTGCGCTATGAAGTATCTAATTGCAGATTTCCAGAAAACTGTGCTAACAAACTGATCAATGAAGAGAAACGTGTAACTCTGGGAGTTGCATTCACACATGGCAATGCAGTTTCTCAGAAAGCTTCTCTTTAGTTATTATGTGAGGATATTTGCTTTATCACATGGGCCCCAATAGACTCCCAAATATCACTTTGCAGATTCCACGAAGAGAGTGTTAGCAAACTGCTTCTTGAGGCAGAGTTTGTACTCTGTGAGAAGAACTCACAGATCAGAAAGAAGTTTCTCAGAAAGCTTCTTTCACGTTTTGAACGGATGAAATTTCCTTTATCAGCGTAGGCCTCAATGTGATCCAAAAGAAGCCCTTCTCAGTTTCCCCAAAGACAGTGTTAATGGACTGCTCCACGAAACATAAGTGTAACTCTGTGAGATGAATTCACACATCACCAAGAAGTTTCTAAGAAAGCTTCTTTCTAGTTTTCATCTGTGGTATTTCCTTTGTCACTGTAATGTTCATTGCGCTATGAAGTATCTAATTGCAGATTTCCAGAAAACTGTGCTAACAAACTGATCAATGAAGAGAAACGTGTAACTCTGGAGTTGCATTCACACATGGCAATGCAGTTTCTCAGAAAGCTTCTCTTTAGTTATTATGTGAGGATATTTGCTTTATCACATGGGCCCCAATAGACTCCCAAATATCACTTTGCAGATTCCACGAAGAGAGTGTTAGCAAACTGCTTCTTGAGGCAGAGTTTTAACTCTGTGAGAAGAACTCACAGATCAGAAAGAAGTTTCTCAGAAAGCTTCTTTCACGTTTTGAACGGATGAAATTTCCTTTATCAGCGTAGGCCTCAATGTGATCCAAAGAAGCCCTTCTCAGTTTCCCCAAAGACAGTGTTAATGGACTGCTCCACGAAACATAAGTGTAACTCTGTGAGATGAATTCACACATCACCAAAAGTTTCTAAGAAAGCTTCTTTCTAGTTTTCATCTGTGGTATTTCCTTTGTCACTGTAATGTTCATTGCGCTATGAAGTATCTAATTGCAGATTTCCAGAAAACTGTGCTAACAAACTGATCAATGAAGAGAAACGTGTAACTCTGTGAGTTGCATTCACACATGGCAATGCAGTTTCTCAGAAAGCTTCTCTTTAGTTATTATGTGAGGATATTTGCTTTATCACCATGGGCCCCAATAGACTCCCAAATATCACTTTGCAGATTCCACGAAAGAGTGTTAGCAAACTGCTTCTTGAGGCAGAGTTTAACTCTGTGAGAACTCACAGATCAGAAAGAAGTTTCTCAGAAAGCTTCTTTCACGTTTTGAACGGATGAAATTTCCTTTATCAGCGTAGGCCTCAATGTGATCCAAAGAAGCCCTTCTCAGTTTCCCCAAAGACAGTGTTAATGGACTGCTCCACGAAACATAAGTGTAACTCTGTGAGATGAATTCACACATCACCAAGAAGTTTCTAAGAAAGCTTCTTTCTAGTTTTCATCTGTGGATATTTCCTTTGTCACTGTAATGTTCATTGCGCTATGAAGTATCTAATTGCAGATTTCCAGAAAACTGTGCTAACAAACTGATCAATGAAGAGAAACGTGTAACTCTGTGAGTTGCATTCACACATGGCAATGCAGTTTCTCAGAAAGCTTCTCTTTAGTTATTATGTGAGGATATTTGCTTTATCACATGGGCCCCAATAGACTCCCAAATATCACTTTGCAGATTCCACGAAGAAGTGTTAGCAAACTGCTTCTTGAGGCAGAGTTTGTAACTCTGTGAGAAGAACTCACAGATCAGAAAGAAGTTTCTCAGAAAGCTTCTTTCACGTTTTGAACGGATGAAATTTCCTTTATCAGCGTAGGCCTCAATGTGATCCAAGAAGCCCTTCTCAGTTTCCCCAAAGACAGTGTTAATGGACTGCTCCACGAAACATAAGTGTAACTCTGTGAGATGAATTCACACATCACCAAGAAGTTTCTAAGAAAGCTTCTTTCTAGTTTTCATCTGTGGATATTTCCTTTGTCACTGTAATGTTCATTGCGCTATGAAGTATCTAATTGCAGATTTCCAGAAAACTGTGCTAACAAACTGATCAATGAAGAGAAACGTGTAACTCTGGAGTTGCATTCACACATGGCAATGCAGTTTCTCAGAAAGCTTCTCTTTAGTTATTATGTGAGGATATTTGCTTTATCACCATGGGCCCCAATAGACTCCCAAATATCACTTTGCAGATTCCACGAAGAGAGTGTTAGCAAACTGCTTCTTGAGGCAGAGTTTGTAACTCTGTGAGAAAACTCACAGATCAGAAAGAAGTTTCTCAGAAAGCTTCTTTCACGTTTTGAACGGATGAAATTTCCTTTATCAGCGTAGGCCTCAATGTGATCCAAAGAAGCCCTTCTCAGTTTCCCCAAAGACAGTGTTAATGGACTCCACGAAACATAAGTGTAACTCTGTGAGATGAATTCACACATCACCAAGAAGTTTCTAAGAAAGCTTCTTTCTAGTTTTCATCTGTGGTTATTTCCTTTGTCACTGTAATGTTCATTGCGCTATGAAGTATCTAATTGCAGATTTCCAGAAAACTGTGCTAACAAACTGATCAATGAAGAGAAACGTGTAACTCTGTGAGTTGCATTCACACATGGCAATGCAGTTTCTCAGAAAGCTTCTCTTTAGTTATTATGTGAGGATATTTGCTTTATCACATGGGCCCCAATAGACTCCCAAATATCACTTTGCAGATTCCACGAAGAGAGTGTTAGCAAACTGCTCTTCTTGAGGCAGAGTTTGTAACTCTGTGAGAAGAACTCACAGATCAGAAAGAAGTTTCTCAGAAAGCTTCTTTCACGTTTTGAACGGATGAAATTTCCTTTATCAGCGTAGGCCTCAATGTGATCCAAGAAGCCCTTCTCAGTTTCCCCAAAGACAGTGTTAATGGACTGCTCCACGAAACATAAGTGTAACTCTGTGAGATGAATTCACACATCACCAAGAAGTTTCTAAGAAAGCTTCTTTCTAGTTTTCATCTGTGGATATTTCCTTTGTCACTGTAATGTTCATTGCGCTATGAAGTATCTAATTGCAGATTTCCAGAAAACTGTGCTAACAAACTGATCAATGAAGAGAAACGTGTAACTCTGGAGTTGCATTCACACATGGCAATGCAGTTTCTCAGAAAGCTTCTCTTTAGTTATTATGTGAGGATATTTGCTTTATCACCATGGGCCCCAATAGACTCCCAAATATCACTTTGCAGATTCCACGAAGAAGTGTTAGCAAACTGCTTCTTGAGGCAGAGTTTGTAACTCTGTGAGAAGAACTCACAGATCAGAAAGAAGTTTCTCAGAAAGCTTCTTTCACGTTTTGAACGGATGAAATTTCCTTTATCAGCGTAGGCCTCAATGTGATCCAAAGAAGCCCTTCTCAGTTTCCCCAAAGACAGTGTTAATGGACTGCTCCACGAAACATAAGTGTAACTCTGTGAGATGAATTCACACATCACCAAGAAGTTTCTAAGAAAGCTTCTTTCTAGTTTTCATCTGTGGTATTTCCTTTGTCACTGTAATGTTCATTGCGCTATGAAGTATCTAATTGCAGATTTCCAGAAAACTGTGCTAACAAACTGATCAATGAAGAGAAACGTGTAACTCTGTGAGTTGCATTCACACATGGCAATGCAGTTTCTCAGAAAGCTTCTCTTTAGTTATTATGTGAGGATATTTGCTTTATCACCATGGGCCCCAATAGACTCCCAAATATCACTTTGCAGATTCCACGAAGAGAGTGTTAGCAAACTGCTTCTTGAGGCAGAGTTTGTAACTCTGTGAGAAGAACTCACAGATCAGAAAGAAGTTTCTCAGAAAGCTTCTTTCACGTTTTGAACGGATGAAATTTCCTTTATCAGCGTAGGCCTCAATGTGATCCAAGAAGCCCTTCTCAGTTTCCCCAAAGACAGTGTTAATGGACTGCTCCACGAAACATAAGTGTAACTCTGTGAGATGAATTCACACATCACCAAGAAGTTTCTAAGAAAGCTTCTTTCTAGTTTTCATCTGTGGATATTTCCTTTGTCACTGTAATGTTCATTGCGCTATGAAGTATCTAATTGCAGATTTCCAGAAAACTGTGCTAACAAACTGATCAATGAAGAGAAACGTGTAACTCTGGAGTTGCATTCACACATGGCAATGCAGTTTCTCAGAAAGCTTCTCTTTAGTTATTATGTGAGGATATTTGCTTTATCACATGGGCCCCAATAGACTCCCAAATATCACTTTGCAGATTCCACGAAGAGAGTGTTAGCAAACTGCTTCTTGAGGCAGAGTTTGTAACTCTGTGAGAAGAACTCACAGATCAGAAAGAAGTTTCTCAGAAAGCTTCTTTCACGTTTTGAACGGATGAAATTTCCTTTATCAGCGTAGGCCTCAATGTGATCCAAAGAAGCCCTTCTCAGTTTCCCCAAAGACAGTGTTAATGGACTGCTCCACGAAACATAAGTGTAACTCTGTGAGATGAATTCACACATCACCAAGAAGTTTCTAAGAAAGCTTCTTTCTAGTTTTCATCTGTGGTATTTCCTTTGTCACTGTAATGTTCATTGCGCTATGAAGTATCTAATTGCAGATTTCCAGAAAACTGTGCTAACAAACTGATCAATGAAGAGAAACGTGTAACTCTGTGAGTTGCATTCACACATGGCAATGCAGTTTCTCAGAAAGCTTCTCTTTAGTTATTATGTGAGGATATTTGCTTTATCACCATGGGCCCCAATAGACTCCCAAATATCACTTTGCAGATTCCACGAAGAGAGTGTTAGCAAACTGCTTCTTGAGGCAGAGTTTGTAACTCTGTGAGAAGAACTCACAGATCAGAAAGAAGTTTCTCAGAAAGCTTCTTTCACGTTTTGAACGGATGAAATTTCCTTTATCAGCGTAGGCCTCAATGTGATCCAAGAAGCCCTTCTCAGTTTCCCCAAAGACAGTGTTAATGGACTGCTCCACGAAACATAAGTGTAACTCTGTGAGATGAATTCACACATCACCAAGAAGTTTCTAAGAAAGCTTCTTTCTAGTTTTCATCTGTGGTATTTCCTTTGTCACTGTAATGTTCATTGCGCTATGAAGTATCTAATTGCAGATTTCCAGAAAACTGTGCTAACAAACTGATCAATGAAGAGAAACGTGTAACTCTGTGAGTTGCATTCACACATGGCAATGCAGTTTCTCAGAAAGCTTCTCTTTAGTTATTATGTGAGGATATTTGCTTTATCACATGGGCCCCAATAGACTCCCAAATATCACTTTGCAGATTCCACGAAGAGTGTTAGCAAACTGCTTCTTGAGGCAGAGTTTGTAACTCTGTGAGAAGAACTCACAGATCAGAAAGAAGTTTCTCAGAAAGCTTCTTTCACGTTTTGAACGGATGAAATTTCCTTTATCAGCGTAGGCCTCAATGTGATCCAAAGAAGCCCTTCTCAGTTTCCCCAAAGACAGTGTTAATGGACTGCTCCACGAAACATAAGTGTAACTCTGTGAGATGAATTCACACATCACCAAGAAGTTTCTAAGAAAGCTTCTTTCTAGTTTTCATCTGTGGTATTTCCTTTGTCACTGTAATGTTCATTGCGCTATGAAGTATCTAATTGCAGATTTCCAGAAAACTGTGCTAACAAACTGATCAATGAAGAGAAACGTGTAACTCTGGAGTTGCATTCACACATGGCAATGCAGTTTCTCAGAAAGCTTCTCTTTAGTTATTATGTGAGGATATTTGCTTTATCACCATGGGCCCCAATAGACTCCCAAATATCACTTTGCAGATTCCACGAAGAGAGTGTTAGCAAACTGCTTCTTGAGGCAGAGTTTGTAACTCTGTGAGAAGAACTCACAGATCAGAAAGAAGTTTCTCAGAAAGCTTCTTTCACGTTTTGAACGGATGAAATTTCCTTTATCAGCGTAGGCCTCAATGTGATCCAAAGAAGCCCTTCTCAGTTTCCCCAAAGACAGTGTTAATGGACTGCTCCACGAAACATAAGTGTAACTCGCTCTGTGAGATGAATTCACACATCACCAAGAAGTTTCTAAGAAAGCTCTTTTTCTAGTTTTCATCTGTGGTATATTTCCTTTGTCACTGTAATGTTCATTGCGCTTGAAGTATCTAATTGCAGATTTCCAGAAAACTGTGCTAACAAACTGATAATGAAGAGAGAAAACGTGTAACTCTTGAGTTGCATTCACACATGCAATGCAGTTCTCAGAAAGCTTTCTTTAGTTATTATGTGAGGATATTTGCTTTATACCCTGGGCCCCCATGACTCCCAAATATCACTTTGCAGATTCCCGAAGAGAGTGTTAGCAAACTGCTTCTTGAGGCAGAGTTTGTAAACTCTGTGAGAAGACTCCAGATCAGCAGAAGAAGTTCTCAGAAAGCTTCTTTCACGTTTTGAACGGATTGAAATTTCCTTATCAGCGTAGGCCGTCATGTGATCCAAAGAAGCCCTTCTCAGTTTCCCCAAAGACAGTGTTAAGGGACTGCCACGAAAATAAGTTGTAACTTGTGAGATGAATACACATCACCAAGAAGTTCTAAGAAGCTTTCTTCTCGTTTTCATCTGGTGATATTTCCCTTTTGTCACTGTTAATGTTCATTGGGCTATGAAGTATCTAATTGCAGATTTCCAGAAAACTGTGCTAAACAAACTTATAAATGAGAGAAAACGTGAACTCGGAGTTGCATTCCACACATGGCAATGCAGTTTCTCAGAAAGCTTCTCTTTAGATTAGTATGGAGGATATTTGCTTTATCACATGGGCCCCAATAGACTCCCAAATATCACTTTGCAGATTCCACGAAGAGCGTGTTAGCAAATGCTTCTTGATAGCAGAGTTTGACTCTGTGAGTAAGACCCCACAGATCAGAAAGAAGTTTCTCAGAAGCTTCTTTCACGTTTGAACGGATGAAATTCCTTTATCAGCGTAGGCCTCAATGTGATCCAAGAAGCCCCTTCTCAGTTTCCCCAAGACAGTGTTAATGACATGCTCACGAAACATAAGTGTAACTCTGTGAGATGAATTCACACATCACCAAGAAGTTCTCTAAGAAAGCTTCTTCTAGTTTTCATCTGTGGATATTTCCTTTGTCACTGTAATGTTCATTGCGCTATGAAGTATCTAATTGCAGATTCCACCGAGAAAAACTGTGCTAACAAACTGATCAATGAAGAAGAACGTGTAACTCTGGAGTTGCATTCACACTGGCAATGCAGTTCTCAGAAAGCTTCTCTTTAGTTATTATGTGAGGATATTTGCTTTATTCAACCTGGGCCTCACTAGGACTCCCAAATATCACTTTGCAGATTCCAGAAGAGAGAGTGTTAGCAAACTGTTCTTGAGGCCAGAGTTGTAACCTATGGAGAAGAACTCACAGATCAGAAAGAAGTTTCTCAGAAAGCTTCTTTCACGTTTGAACGGATGAAATTTCCTTATCAGGTAGCCTCAATGTGATCCAAAGAAAGCCCTTCTCAGTTTCCCAACGACGTGTTAATGGACTGCTCCCGCAACATAAGTGTAACTCTGTGAGATTGAATTCACACTCATCCACCAAGAATTTCTAAGGAAAGCTTCTTTCTAGTTTCATCGTGGTATATTTCTTTGTCACTGTAATGTTCATTGGGCTATGAAGTATCTAATTGCCGATTTCCAGAAGAAAACTGTGCTTGCTAACAAACTGCAATGAAGAGAAACGTGAAACTCTGTGAGTTGCATTCACACATGGGCAATGCAGTTTCTCAGAAAGCTTCTCTTTAGTTATTATGTGAGGATATTTGCTTTATCAACATGGGCCCCAATAGACTCCCAATATCACTTTGCAGATTCCACGAAGACGGTTTAGCAAACTGCTTCTTGAGGCAGAGTTTGTAACTCTGTGAGAAGAACTCACAGATCAGAAGAAGTTCTCAGAAAGCTTCTTTCAGTTTTGAAGGATGAAATTTCCTTTATCCGCGTAGGCCTCAATGTGATCCCAAAGAAGCCCTTCTCAGTTTCCCCAAAGACAGTGTTAATGGGATGCTCCACGAAAACATAAGTGTAACTCTGTGAAGAGAATCACACCAATCGCACAGAAGTTTTCAAGAAAAGTTCTTTCTAGTTTTCATCTGTGGTTATTTCCTTTGTCACTGTAATGTTCATTGCGCTTGAAGTATCTAATTGCAGATTTCCAGAAAAACTGTGCTAACAACTGATCAATGAAGGAAACGTGTAACTCTGTGAGTTGCATTCACACATGGCAATGCAGTTTCTCAGAAAGCTTCTCTTTAGTTTATGTGAGGATATTTGCTTATCAACATGGGCCCCATAAGACTCCCAAATATCACTTTGCAGATTCCACGAAGAGAGTGTTAGCAAAACTGCTCTTGAGGAGAGTTGTACCTCTGTGAGAAGAACTCCACGCTCAGAAAGAAGTTTCTAGAAAGTTCTTTCACGTTTTGAACGGATGAATTTCCTTTATCAGCGTAGGCCTCAATGTGATCCAAGAAGCCTTCTCAGTTTCCCCAAAGACAGTGTAATGGACGCTCCACGACAACATAAGTGTAACTCTGTGAGATGAATTCACACATCACAAGAAGTTTCTAAGAAAGCTTCTTCTAGTTTTCTATCGATCTGTGGTATTTCCTTGTCACTGTAATGTTCATTGCCTATGAAGTATCTAATTGCAGATTTCCAGAAAACTGTGCACAAACTGATCAATGAGAGAAAACGTGTAACTCTGGAGTTGCATTCACACATGGCAATGCAGTTCTCAGAAAGTTCTCTTTAGTTATTATGTGAGGATATTTGCTTTATCAACATGGGCCCCAATAGACTTCCCAAATATCACTTTGCAGATTCCACGAAGAGAGTGTTAGCAAATGCTCTGAGGCAGAGTTTTGTAACTCGTGAGAAGAACTCACAGATCAGAAAGAAGGTTCTCAGAAGCTTCTTTCACGTTTTGAACGGATGAAATGTTCCTTTATCAGCGTAGGCCTCAATGTGATCCAAAGAAGCCCCTTCTCAGTTTCCCAAAGACAGTGTTATGGACTGCTCCACGAAACATAGTGTAACTCTGTGAGATGAATTCACACATCACCAAGAAGTTCTAAGAAGCTTCTTTCTAGTTTTCATCTGTGGATATTTCCTGTCACTGTAATGTTTATGCGCTTGAAGTATCTAATTGCAGATTTCCAGAAAACTGTGCTAACAAACTGATCAATGAAGAGAAAACGTGTAACTCTGTGAGTTGCATTCACACATGGCAATGCAGTTTCTCAGAAGCTTCTCTTTATATTATTGTGAGGATATTGCTTTATCACTGGGCCCAATAGACTCCAATATCACTTGCAGATTCCACGAAGGAGTGTTGCAAACTGCTTCTTGAGGCAGAGTTTGTAACTCTGTGAGAGAACCTCACAGATCAGAAAGAAGTTTCAGAAAGCTTCTTTCACGTTTTGAACGGATGAAATTTCCTTATCAGCGTAGGCCTCACATGTGATCCAAAAGAAGCCCTTCTCAGTTTCCCAAAGACAGTGTTAATGGACTGCTCCACGAAACATAAGTGTAACTCTGTGAGATGAATTCACACCATCACCAAAGTTTCTAAGAAAGCTTCTTTCTAGTTTTCCTCTGTGGATTTTCCTTTGTCACTGTAATGTCTCATTGGGCTATGAAGTATCTAATTGCAGATTTCCAGAAAGAAAACTGTGCTAACAAACTGATCAATGAGAGAGAAAGTGTAACTCTGTGAGTTCATTCACACATGGCAATGCAGTTTCTCAGAAAGCTTCTCTTTAGTTATTTATGTGAGGATATTTGCTTTATCACACTGGGCCCCCAATTGCCCAAATCTCACTTTGCAGATTCCACGAAAGAGAGTGTTAGCAAACTGCTCTTGAGCAGAGTTTTGTACTCTGTGGAGAGGAACTCACAGATCAGAAAGAAGGTTCTCAGAAAGCTTCTTTCACGTTTTGAACGGATGAAATTTCCTTTATCAGGTTAGGCCTCAATGTGATCCAAAGAAGCCCTTCTCAGTTCCCCAAAGACAGTGTTAATGGACTGCTCCACCGAAACATAAGTGTAACTCTGTGAGTGAATTCACACATCACCAAGAAGTTTCTAAGAAAGCTTCTTCTAGTTTCATCTGTGGATATTTCCTTTGTCACTGTAATGTTCATTGCGCTATGAAGTATCTAATTAGATTTCCAGAAAAACTGTGCTAACAAAACTGATCAATGAAGAGAAAACGTGAACTCGGGAGTTGCATTCACACATGGCAATGCAGTTTCTCAGAAGAAGCTTCTCTTTAGTTATTATGTGAGGATATTTGCTTTATCACCATGGGCCCCAATAGACTCCCAAATCACCTTGCAGATTCCACGGAACAGAGTGTTAGCAAAACTGCTTCTTGAGGCAGAGTTGAACTCTGTGAGAAGAACTCACAGATCAGAAAGAAGTTTCTCAGAAAGCTTCTTTCACGTTTTGAAACGGATGATGAAATTCTTTATCAGCGTAGGCCTCAATGTTGATCCAAAGAATGCCCTTCTCAGTTTCCCCAAAGGACAGTGTTAATGGATCTCCACGAAACATAAGTGTAACTCTGTGAGATGAATTCACACATCACCCAAGAAGTTTTAAGAAAGTCTTTCTAGTTTTCTTGTGGAATATTTCCTTTGTCACTGTAATGTTCATTGCATCTATGAGTATTAATTGCAGATTTTCCAGAAAACTGTGCTAACAACTGATCAATGAGAGAAACGTTGTAACTCTGTGAGTTGCATTCACACATGGCAATGCAGTTCTCAGAAAGCTTCTCTTTTTATTATGTGAGGATAATTGCTTTATCAACATGGGCCCCAATAGACTCCCAAATATCACTTTGCAGATTCCACGAAGAGAGTGTTAGCAAAACTGCTTCTGAGGCAGAGTTGTAAACTCTGTGAGAAGAACTCACAGATCAGAAAGAAGTTTCTCAGAAAGCTTCTTTTCACGTTTTGAACGGATGAAATTTCCTTTATCAGCGTAGCGCCTCAATGTGATCCAAAGAAGCCCTTCTACGTTTCCCCAAGACAGTGTTAATGGACTGCTCCACGAAACATTAGTGTAACTCTGTGAGATGAATCACACATCACCAAGAAGTTTCTAAGAAAGCTTTTTCTAGTTTTCATCTGTGGATATTTCCTTTGTCACTGTAATGTTCATTGGCTATGAAGTATCTAATTGCAGATTTCCAGAAAACTGTGTAACAACTGATCAATGAAGGAGAAACGTAACTCTGGGAGTTGCATTCACACATGGCAATGCAGTTTCTCAGAAAGCTTCTCTTAGTTATTATGTGAGGATATTTGCTTTATCACCATGGGCCCCAATAGACTCCCAAATATCACTTTGCAGATTCCACGAGAGAGTGTTAGCCAAACGGCTTCTGACGGCAGAGTTTGTAACCTCTGTTGAGAAGAACTCACAGATCAGAAAGAAGTTTCTCAGAAAGCTTCTTTCACGTTTTGAACGGATGAAATTTCCCTTATCAGCGTAGGCCTCAAATGTGATCCAAAGAAGCCTCTCAGTTCCCCAAAGACAGTGTTAATGGACTGTCCACGAAACATAAGTGTAACTCTTGTGAGATGAATTCCAACATCACAGAAGTTTAAGAAAGCTTCTTTCTAGTTTTCATCTGTGGGATATTCCTTTGTCACTGTAATGTTCATTGCGCTATGAGTATCTTATTGGCAGATTTCCAGAAAAAACTGTGCTAACAAACTGATCAATGAAGAGAAACGTGTAACTCTGGAGTTGCATTCACACATTGCAATGCAGTATTCTCAGAAAGCTTCTCTTTAGTTATTATGTGAGGATATTTGCTTTATCACCATGGGCCCCAATAGACTCCCAAATATCACTTTGCAGATTCCCACGAAGAGCGTGTTAGCAAACTGCTTCTTGAGGCAGGTTTGTAACTCTGTGAGAAGAATCACAGATCAGAAAGAAGTTTCTCAGAAAGCTTCTTTCACGTTTACCGGATGAAATTTCCCTTTATCAGCGTAGGCCTCAATGTGATCCAAAGAAGCCCTTCTCAGTTTCCCCCAAAGACAGTGTTAATGGACTGCTCCACGAAACTAAGTGTAACTCTGTGAGATGAATTCACACATCACCAGAAGTTTCAGAAAGCTTCTTTCTAGTTTTCATCTGTGGTATTTCCTTTGTCACTGTAATGTTCATTGCGATTGAAGTATCTAATTGCAGGATTTCCAGAAAAAACTGTGCTAACAAACTGATCATGAAGGAGAAACGTGTAACTCTGTGAGTTGCATTCACACATGGCAATGCAGTGTTTCTCAGAAAGCTTTCTCTTTAGTTATTATGTGAGGATATTTGCTTTATCACATGGGCCCCATAGACTCCCAATATCACTTTGCAGATCCACGAAGAGAGTGTTAGCAAATGCTTTGAGGCAGAGTTTGTAACTCTGTGAGAAGAGAACTCACCGTCAGAAAGAAGTTTTCAGAAGCTTCTTCACGTTTTGAACGGATGGAATTTCCTTTATCAGCGTAGGCCTCAATGTGATCCAACGAAGCCCTTCTCAGTTTCCCCAAAGACAGTGTTAATGGACTGCTCCACGAACAAAAGTGTAACTCTGTGAGATGAATTCACACATCACCAAGAAGTTCTAAGAAAGCTTCTTTCTAGTTTTCATCTGTGGTATTTCCTTTGTCCTGTAATGTTCATTGCGCTATGAAGTATCTAATGCAGATTTCCAGAAAAACTGTGCTAACAAACTGATCAATGAAGAGAAACGTGTAACTCTGGAGTTGCATTCACACATGGCAATGCAGTTTCTCAGAAAGCTTCTCTTTAGTTATTATGTGAGGATATTTGCTTTATCACATGGGCCCCAAATAGACTCCCAATTATCACTTGCAGATTCCACGAAGAGAGTGTAGCAAACTGCTTCTGAGGCAGAGTTGTAACTCTGTGAGAGAACTCACAGATCAGAAAGAAGTTTCTCAGAAAGCTTCTTCCCGTTTTGAACGATGAAATTCCTTTATCAGCGTAGGCCTCAATGTGATCCAAGAAGCCCTTCTCAGTTCCCCAAAGACAGTGTTAATGGACTGCTCCACGAAACATAAGTGTAACTCTGTGAGAGAATTCACACATCACCAAGAAGTTTCTAAGAAAGCTTTCTTTCTAGTTTTCATCTGTGATATTCCTTTGTCACTGTAATGTTCATGCGCTGCTATGAAGTATCTAATTGCAGATTTCCAGAAAACTGTGCTAACAAACTGATCAATGAGAGAAAACGTGTAACTCTGTGAGTTGCATTCACACATGGCAATGCAGTTTCTCAGAAAGCTTCTCTTTAGTTTTTGTGAGGATATTTGCTTTATCAACATGGGCCCCATAGACTCCCACAAATATCACTTTGCAGATTCCACGAGAAGAGAGTGTTAGCAAAACTGCTTCTTGAGGCAGAGTTTGTACTCTGTGAGATGAACTCACAGATCAGAAAGAAGTTTCTCAGAAAGCTTCTTTCACGTTTGAACGGATGAAATTTCCTTTTCAGCGTAGGCCTCAATGTGATCCAAAGAAGCCCTTCTCAGTTTCCCCAAAGACAGTGTTAATGGACTGCTCCACGAAACATAAGTGTAACTCTGTGAGATGAATTCCACATCACCAGAAGTTTCTAAGAAAGCTTCTTTCTAGTTTTCATCTGTGGATATTTCCTTGTCACTGTAATGTTCATTGGGCTATGAAGTATCTAATTGCAGTTTCCAGAAAACTGTGCTAACAAACTGATCAATGAGGGAAGAACGTGTAACTCTTGGGAGTTGCATTCACCACATGGCAATGCAGTTTCTCACGAAAGCTTCTCTTAGTTATATGTGAGGATATTGCTTTATTCAACATGGGCCCAATAGACACCCAATATCACTTTGCAGATCCACGAAAAGAGTGTTAGCAAACTGCTTCTTGAGGCAGAGTTTGACCTCTGTGAGAAGAACTCACAGATCAGAAAGAAGTTTCTCAGAAAGCTTCTTTACGTTTTGAACGGATGAAAATTTCCTTATCAGCGTAGGCCTCAATGTGATCCAAAGAAAGCCCTTCTCAGTTTCCCCAAGACAGTGTTAATGGACTGCTCCACGAAAACATAAGTGTAACTCTGTGAGATGAATTCACACATCACCAAGAAGTTTCTAAGAAAGCTTCTTTCTAGTTTTCATCTGTGGATATTTCCTTGTCACTGTAATGTTCATGCGCTATGAAGTATCTAATTGCAGATTTCCAGAAAACTTGGCTAACAAACTGATCAATGAAGAGAAACGTTGTAACTCTGGGGAGTGTGCATTCACACATGGCAATGCAGTTTCTCAGAAAGCTTCTCTTTAGTTATTATGTGAGGATATTTGCTTTATCACATGGGCCCCATAGACTCCCAAATATCACTTTGCAGATTCCACGAAGAGAGTGTTAGCCAAACTGCTTCTTGAGGCAGAGTTTGTAACTCTGTGAGAAGAACTCACAGATCAGAAAGAAGTTTCTCAGAAGCTTCTTTCACGTTTTGAACGGATTGAAATTTCCTTTATCAGCGTAGGCCTCAATGTGATCCAAAGCGCCCTTCTCGTTTCCCCAAAGACAGTGTTAATGGGACGCTCCCCGAAACATAAGTGTAACTCTGTGAGATGAATTCAACACAATCACCAAGAAGTTTCTAAGAAAGCTTTTTTTAGTTTTCATCTGTGGATTTCCTTTGTCACTGTAATGTTCATTGCGCTATGAAGTATCTAATGCAGATTTCCAGAAAACTGTGCTAACAAACTGATCAATGAAGAGGAAACGTGTAACTTGTGAGTTGTTCACACATGGCACATGCAGTTTCTCAAGAAAGCTTCTCTTTAGTTATTATGTGAGGATATTTGCTTTATCAACATGGGCCCCAATAGACTCCCAATATCACTTTGCAGATTCCACGAAGAGAGTGTTAGCAAATGCTTCTTGAGGCAGAGTTTGTAACTCTGTGAGAAGAACTCACGAGTCAGAAAGAAGTTTCTCAGAAAGCTTCTTTCAGTTTTGAAACGGATGAAATTTCTTTATCAGCGTAGGCCTCAATGTGATCCAAGAAGCCCTTCTCAGTTTCCCCAAAGACAGTGTTAATGGACTGCTCCACAAACATAAGTGTAACTCTTGAGATGAATTCACATCACCAAGAAGTTTCTAAGAAATTCTTTCTAGTTTTCATCTGTGGATTTTTTTGTCACTGTAATGTTCATTGCGCTATGAAGTATCTAATTGCAGATTCCAGAAAACTGTGCTAACAAACTGATCAATGAGAGAAGAAACGTGTAACTTGGGAGTTGCATTCACACCATGGCAATGCAGAGTTCTCAGAAAGCTTCTCTTTAGTTATTATGTGAGGATATTGTTTATCAACATGGGCCCCAATAGACTCTCCCAAATATCACTTGCAGATTCCACGAAGAGGTGTTAGCAAACTGCTTCTTGAGGCAGGTTTGTAACCTCTGTGAGAAGACTCACAGATCAGGAAAGAAGTTTCTCAGAAAGTTCTTTCACGTTTGAACGGATGAATTCCTTTATCAGCGTAGGCCCTCAATGTGATCCCAAAGAAGCCTTTCAGTTTCCCCAAAGACAGTGTTAATGGACTGCTCCACGAAACATAAGTGTAACTCTGTGAGATGAATTCACACATCACCAGAAGTTTCTAAGAGCTTCTTTTAGTTTTCATCTGTGGATATTTCCTTTGTCACTGTAATGTTCATTGCGCTATGAAGTATCTAATTGCAGATTTCCAGAAAACTGTGCTAACACAACTGATCAATGAAGAGAAACTGTAACTCTGGGAGTTGTTCACACTGGCAATGCAGTTTTTCAGAAAGCTTCTCTTTAGTTTTATGTGAGGATATTTGCTTTATCACCATGGGAACCCAATAGACTCCCAAAAATCACTTTGCAGATTCCGCGAGAGAGTGTTAGCAAATGCTTCTTGAGGCAGAGTTTGTAACTCTGTGAGAAGAAACTCACAGATCAGAAAGAAGTTTCTCAGAAAGCTTCTTTCACGTTTTGAACGGATGATGAAATTTCCTTTATCAGCGTAGGCCTCAATGTGATCCAAAAGAAGCCTTCTCAGTTTCCCCAAAGACAGTGTTAAGGACGCTCCACGAAACACATAGTGTAACTCTGTGAGATGAATTCACACATATCACCAAGAAGTTTCTAAGAAAGCTTCTTTCTAGTTTTCATCTGTGGTAATTTCCTTGTCACTGTAAGTTCATTGCGACTATGAAGTATCTAATTGCAGATTTCCAGAAAACTGTGCTAACAACTGATCAAGAGAGAGAAACGTGTAAACTCTGGAGTTGCATTCACACATGGCAATGCAGTTTCTCAGAAAGCTTCTCTTTGTTTATTATTTTGAGGATATTTGCTTTATCACCATGGGCCCCAATAGACTCCCAAATATCATTTGCAGATTCCACGAAGGGTAGATGTTAGCAAACTGCTTCTTGAGGCAGAGTTTGTACTCTTGAGAATAACTCACAGATCAGAAAGAATGTTCTCAGAAAGCTTCTTTCCGTTTTGAACCAGTATGAAATTTCCTTTATCAGCTAGGCCTCAATGTGATCCAAAGAAGCCCTTCTCAGTTTTCCCCAAAGACAGGGTTTAATGGACCTGCTCCACGAAACTATAGTGTAACTCTGTGAGTGAATTCACACTCACCAAGAAGTTTCTAAGAGCTTCTTTCTAGTTTCTATTGTTGGTTATTCCTTGTCATTGTAATGTTCATTGCGCTATGAAGTATCTAATTGCAGATTTCCAGAAAACTGTGCTAACAAATGATCAATGAAGAGAAACGTGTAACTCTGTGAGTTGCATTCACCATGGCAATGCAGTTCTCAGAAAGCTTCTCTTTAGTTATTATGTGAGGTATTTGCTTATCACCAGGGCCCAATAGACTTCCCAAATATCACTTTGCAGATTCCACGAAGAGAGTGTTAGCAAACTGCTTCTTGAGGCAGAGTTTGTAACTTGTGAGATGAACTCACAGATCAGAGAAGAAGTTTCTCAGAGAAGCTTCTTTCACGTTTTGAACGGATGAAATTTCCTTTATCAGCGTAGGCCTCAATGTGATCCAAAAGAGCCTTCTCAGTTTCCCCAAAGACAGTGTTAATGGACTGCTCCACGAAACATAAGTGTAACTCGTGAGATGAATTAACACATCACCAAGAAGTTTCTAAGAAGGCTTCTTTCTAGTTTTCATCTGGTATATTTTTGTCACTGTAATGTTCATGCGCTATGAAGTATCTAATTGCAGATTTCCAGAAAACTGTGCTAACAAATGATCAATGAAGAGAAACGTGTAACTCTGGGGTTGCATTCACATGGCAATGCAGTTTCTCAGAAAGCTTCTCTTTAGTTATTAGTGAGGATATTTTGCTTTATCCAAATGGGCCCAATAGACTCCCAAATATCACTTTGCAGATTCCACGAACGAGAAGGAGTGTTAGCAAACTGCTTCTTGAGGCAGAGTTTGTAACTCTGTGAGAAGAAACTCACAGATCAGAAAGAAGTTTTCAGAAGCTTCTTTCACGTTTTGAACGGATGGAAATTTCCTTTATCAGCGTAGGCCTCAATGTGATCCAAAAGAAGCCCTTCTCAGTTTCCCCAAGACAGTTGTTAATGATACGCTCCACGAAACATAAGTGTAATCTGTGAGATGAATTCACACATCACCAAGAAGTTTCTAGAAAGCTTCTTTCTAGTTTTATCTGTGGATATTTCCTTTGTCACTGTTAATGTTCATGCGGTATGAAGTATCTAATTGCAGATTTCCAGAAAACTGTGCTAACAAACTGATCAATGAGAGAGAAACGTGTAACTCTTGTGAGTTGCATTCACACATGGCAATGCAGTTTCTCAGAAAGCTTCTCTTTAGTTCTATGTGAGGAATTTGCTTTATCACACATGGGCCCATGACTCCCCAATATCACTTTGCAGATTCCACGCAGAGAGTGTTAGCAAACTGCTTCTTGAGGCAGTTTGTAACTCTGTGAGAGAACTACAGATCAGAAAGAAGTTTCTCAGAAAGCTCTTCAGTTTTGAACGGATGAAAATTTCCTTATCAGCGTAGGCCTCAAGTGATCCAAGACAATCCCTTCTAAGTTTCCCCCAAAGACAGTGTTAATGGACTGCTCCACGAAACATAAGTGTAACTCTGATGAGATGAATTCCACACATCACCAAGAAGTTTCGAAAGGAAAGCTTCTTTCTAGTTTATCTGTGGTATATCCTCTTGTCACTTTAATGTTCATTGCGCTATGGAAGTATCTAAATTGACAGATTTCCAGAAAACTGTGCTAACCAAATCTGATCAGAATGAGCCGGATGGATGCATCACAACATGTAACTCTGTTGAGTTGCATTCA
>NW_022142246.1:0-7154 GCF_007565055.1 Rhinopithecus roxellana | reverse complement strand
AAACTTCTTTCTGATCTGTGAGTTCATCTCACAGAGTTACCACCTCTGCCCAAAGAGCAGATGGCTAACACTTTTTGGTGGTAATCTGCAAAATGATATTTGGGAGCCATTGGGCCCATGGTGATAAAGGAATTATCCTCACATAACTAAAGAGAAGCTTTCTGAGAAACTGCTTGCCATGTGTGAATGCAACTCACAGAGTTACACGTTTCTCTTCAGTGATCAGTTTGTTAGCACAGTTTTCTGGAAATCTGCAATTAGATACTTCACGCGCAATGAACATTACAGTGACAAAGTAATTTCCACAGATGAAACTAGAAAGAAGCTTTCTTAGAAACTTCTTGGTGATGTGTGAATTCATCTCACAGAGTTACACTTATGTTTCGTGGAGCAGTCCATTAACACTGTCTTTGGGGAAACTGAAGAAGGGCTTCTTTGGATCACATTGAGGCCTACGCTGATAAAGGAAATTTCATCCGTTCAAAACGTGAAAGAAGCTTTCTGAGAAACTTCTTTCTGATCTGTGAGTTCATCTCACAGAGTTACAACTCTGCCTTAAGAAGCAGTTTGCTAACACTTTTTTGGTGGAATCTGCAAAGTGATATTTGGGAGCCTATTGAGGCCCATGGTGATAAAGGAATTATCCTCACATATAACTAAGGAGAAGCTTTCTGAGAAACTGCATTGCCATTGTGAATGCAACTCACAGAGTTACACGTTTCTCTTCAGTGATCAGTTTGTTAGCACAGTTTTCTGGAAATCTGCAATTAGATACTTCATAGCGCAATGAACATTACAGTGACAAAGGAAATTTCCACAGATGAAAACTAGAAAGAAGCTTTCTTAGAAACTTCTGGTGATGTGTGAATTCATCTCACAGAGTTACACTTATGTTTCGTGGAGCAGTCCATTAACACTGTCTTTGGGGAAACTGAGAAGGGCTTCTTGGATCACATTGAGGCCTACGCTGATAAAGGAAATTTCATCCGTTCAAAACGTGAAAGAAGCTTTCTGAGAAACTTCTTTCTGATCTGTGAGTTCATCTCACAGAGTTACAACCTCTGCCTTAAGAAGCAGTTTGCTAACACTTTTTTGGTGGAATCTGCAAAGTGATATTTGGGAGCCTATTGGGCCCATGGTGATAAAGGAATTATCCTCACATAATAACTAAAGAGAAGCTTTGTGAGAAACTGCATTGCCATGTGTGAATGCAACTCACAGAGTTACACGTTTCTCTTCAGTGATCAGTTTGTTAGCACAGTTTTCTGGAAATCTGCAATTAGATACTTCTAGCGCAATGAACATTACAGTGACAAAGGAAATTCCACAGATGAAAACTAGAAAGAAGCTTTCTTAGAAACTTCTTGGTGATGTGTGAATTCATCTCACAGAGTTACACTTATGTTTCGTGGAGCAGTCCATTAACACTGTTTGGGGAAACTGAGAAGGGCTTCTTTGGATCACATTGAGGCCTACGCTGATAAAGGAAATTTCATCCGTTCAAAACGTGAAAGAAGCTTTCTGAGAAACTTCTTTCTGATCTGTGAGTTATCTCACAGAGTTACAACCTCTGCCTCAAGAAGCAGTTTGCTAACACTTTTCGTGGAATCTGCAAAGTGATATTTGGGAGCCTTTGGGGCCCATGGTGATAAAGAATTATCCTCACATAATAACTAAAGAGAAGCTTTCTGAGAAACTGCATTGCCATGTGTGAATGCAACTCACAGAGTTACACGTTTCTCTTCAGTGATCGTTAGCACAGTTTTCTGGAAATCTGCAATTAGATACTTCATAGCGCAATGAACATTACAGTGACAAAGGAAATTTCCACAGATGAAAACTAGAAAGAAGCTTTCTTAGAAACTTCTTGGTGATGTGTGAATTCATCTCACAGAGTTACACTTATGTTTCGTGGAGCAGTCCATTAACACTGTCTTTGGGGAAACTGAGAAGGGCTTCTTTGGATCACATTGAGGCCTACGCTAAAGGAAATTTCATCCGTTCAAAACGTGAAAGAAGCTTTTCTGAAACTTCTTTCTGATCTGTGAGTTCATCTCACAGAGTTACAACCTCTGCCTTAAGAAGCAGTTTGCTAACACTTTTTGGTGGAATCTGCAAAGTGATATTTGGGAGCCTATTGAGGCCCATGGTGATAAAGGAATTATCCTCACATAATAACTAAAGAGAAGCTTTCTGAGAAACTGCATTGCCATGTGTGAATGCAACTCACAGAGTTACACGTTTCTCTTCAGTGATCAGTTTGTTAGCACAGTTTTCTGGAAATCTGCAATTAGATACTTCATAGCGCAATGAACATTACAGTGACAAAGGAAATTTCCACAGATGAAAACTAGAAAGAAGCTTTCTTAGAAACTTCTTGGTGATGTGTGAATTCATCTCACAGAGTTACACTTATGTTTCGTGGAGCAGTCCATTAACACTGTCTTTGGGGAAACTGAGAAGGGCTTCTTTGGATCACATTGAGGCCTACGCTGATAAAGGAAATTTCATCCGTTCAAAACGTGAAAGAAGCTTTCTGAGAACTTCTTTCTGATCTGTGAGTTCATCTCACAGAGTTACAACCTCTGCCTCAAGAAGCAGTTTGCTAACACTCTTTTCTTGGAATCTGCAAAGTGATATTTGGGAGCCTATTGGGGCCCATGGTGATAAAGGAATTATCCTCACATAATAACTAAAGAGAAGCTTTGTGAGAAACTGCATTGCCGTGTGAATGCAACTCACAGAGTTACGCCAGTGTTTTTGGGGCCGTTTCTTAGGACTGTTTCCGTGGATTCCGAGAAGTGATATTTCAGATAGCTTTGAAGAATAGAAGGAGAAAACTAATATACTCCAAGAGAAAGCGGAACCAAGCTTTCTGCGAAACTGCTTTGTGATATGTGAATTCATTTCACAGTGTTCTATCACCCTTTCTCGGGGCAGTTTCCTAGCACTCATTTTGAGGAATCTCAGATGTGATGTCTTGGATATCGTTGAATCGCATGCTGAATAAGGAACTATCCTCAGAGAAACCTGCAGAGAAGCCTTCTCAGAAACTTCTTTGTTGTGGGTGAATTCAGCCCACAGATGTCCATCATTGTTTCCACTGAGAAACTTGCTAGCAGAGTTTTCGCAGAATCTGCAATAGGACACACGGTGGCGCTCCAAGACCACAAATAACCTCGTCTTACTAAAGTGGGAAGCTTTCTGAGAAACCGCTTTGTGATGTGTGAATTCAACTCACTAAGTTGCAGCTGTATTTCGTGGGGCCGTGGCCTAGCCCTATTTGTGTGGAATCTGAGAACAGATATTCCCGATCCCTTTGAAAACAATGGGGCCAATGGAAACATCTTCCAATAAAAATGAGAAAGAAGCTTTCGGAGAAACTTCTTTCTGATCTGTGAGTTCATCTCACAGAGTTACCACCTCTGCCCAAAGAAGCAGATGGCTAACACTTGTTCGTGTAATCTGCAAAATGATATTTGGGAGCCTATTGGGGCCCATGGTGATAAAGGAATTATCCTCACATAATAACTAAAGAGAAGCTTTCTGAGAAACTGCATTGCCATGTGTGAATGCAACTCACAGAGTTATACGTTTCTCTTCAGTGATCAGTTTGTTAGCACAGTTTTCTGGAAATCTGCAATTAGATACTTCACAGCGCAATGAACATTACAGTGACAAAGGAAATTTCCACAGATGAAAACTAGAAAGAAGCTTTCTTAGAAACTTCTTGGTGATGTGTGAATTCATCTCACAGAGTTACACTTATGTTTCGTGGAGCAGTCCATTAACACTGTCTTTGGGGAAACTGAGAAGGGCTTCTTTGGATCACATTGAGGCCTACGCTGATAAAGGAAATTTCATCCGTTCAAAACGTGAAAGAAGCTTTCTGAGAAACTTCTTTCTGATCTGTGAGTTCATCTCACAGAGTTACAACCTCTGCCTTAAGAAGCAGTTTGCTAACACTTTTTGGTGGAATCTGCAAAGTGATATTTGGGAGCCTATTGAGGCCCATGGTGATAAAGGAATTATCCTCACATAATAACTAAGGAGAAGCTTTCTGAGAAACTGCATTGCCATGTGTGAATGCAACTCACAGAGTTACACGTTTCTCTTCAGTGATCAGTTTGTTAGCACAGTTTTCTGGAAATCTGCAATTAGATACTTCATAGCGCAATGAACATTACAGTGACAAAGGAAATTTCCACAGATGAAAACTAGAAAGAAGCTTTCTTAGAAACTTCTTGTGTGTGTGAATTCATCTCACAGAGTTACACTTATGTTTCGTGGAGCAGTCCATTAACACTGTCTTTGGGGAAACTGAGAAGGGCTTCTTTGGATCACATTGAGGCCTACGCTGATAAAGGAAATTTCATCCGTTCAAAACGTGAAAGAAGCTTTCTGAGAAACTTCTTTCTGATCTGTGAGTTCATCTCACAGAGTTACAACCTCTGCCTTAAGAAGCAGTTTGCTAACACTTTTTGGTGGAATCTGCAAAGTGATATTTGGGAGCCTATTGAGGCCCATGGTGATAAAGGAATTATCCTCACATTAACTAAGAGAAGCTTTCTGAGAAACTGCATTGCCATGTGTGAATGCAACTCACAGAGTTACACGTTTCTCTTCAGTGATCAGTTTGTTAGCACAGTTTTCTGGAAATCTGCAATTAGATACTTCACAGCGCAATGAACATTACAGTGACAAAGGAAATTTCCACAGATGAAAACTAGAAAGAAGCTTTCTTAGAAACTTCTTGGTGATGTGTGAATTCATCTCACAGAGTTACACTTATGTTTCGTGGAGCAGTCCATTAACACTGTCTTTGGGGAAACTGAGAAGGGCTTCTTTGGATCACATTGAGGCCTACGCTGATAAAGGAAATTTCATCCGTTCAAAACGTGAAAGAAGCTTTCTGAGAAACTTCTTTCTGATCTGTGAGTTCATCTCACAGAGTTACAACCTCTGCCTCAAGAAGCAGTTTGCTAAACGCTTTTCGTGGAATCTGCAAAGTGATATTTGGGAGCCTATTGGGGCCCATGGTGATAAAGGAATATCCTCACATAATAACTAAAGAGAAGCTTTCTGAGAAACTGCATTGCCATGTGTGAATGCAACTCACAGAGTTACACGTTTTCTTCAGTGATCAGTTTGTTAGCACAGTTTTCTGGAAATCTGCAATTAGATACTTCCTAGCGCAATGAACATTACAGTGACAAAGGAAATTCCACAGATGAAAACTAGAAAGAAGCTTTCTTAGAAACTTCTTGGTGATGTGTGAATTCATCTCACAGAGTTACACTTATGTTTCGTGGAGCAGTCCATTAACACTGTCTTTGGGGAAACTGAGAAGGGCTTCTTTGGATCACATTGAGGCCTACGCTGATAAAGGAAATTTCATCCGTTCAAAACGTGAAAGAAGCTTTCTGAGAAACTTCTTTCTGATCTGTGAGTTCATCTCACAGAGTTACAACCTCTGCCTCAAGAAGCAGTTTGCTAACACGCTTTTCGTGGAATCTGCAAAGTGATATTGGGAGCCTATTGGGCCCATGGTGATAAAGAATATCCTCACATAATAAAGAGAAGCTTTCTGAGAAACTGCATTGCCATGTGTGAATGCAACTCACAGAGTTACACGTTTCTCTTCAGTGATCAGTTTGTTAGCACAGTTTTCTGGAAATCTGCAATTAGATACTTCATAGCGCAATGAACATTACAGTGACAAAGGAAATTTCCACAGATGAAAACTAGAAAGAAGCTTTCTTAGAAACTTCTTGGTGATGTGTGAATTCATCTCACAGAGTTACACTTATGTTTCGTGGAGCAGTCCATTAACACTGTCTTTGGGGAAACTGAGAAGGGCTTCTTTGGATCACATTGAGGCCTACGCTGATAAAGGAAATTTCATCCGTTCAAAACGTGAAAGAAGCTTTCTGAGAAACTTCTTTCTGATCTGTGAGTTCATCTCACAGAGTTACAACCTCTGCCTAAGAAGCAGTTTGCTAACACTTTTTTGGTGGAATCTGCAAAGTGATTTGGGAGCCTATTGAGGCCCATGGTGATAAAGGAATATCCTCACATAATAACTAAAGAGAAGCTTTCTGAGAAACTGCATTGCCATGTGTGAATGCAACTCACAGAGTTACACGTTTCTCTTCAGTGATCAGTTTGTTAGCACAGTTTTCTGGAAATCTGCAATTAGATACTTCATAGCGCAATGAACATTACAGTGACAAAGGAAATTTCCACAGATGAAAACTAGAAAGAAGCTTTTAGAAACTTCTTGGTGATGTGTGAATTCATCTCACAGAGTTACACTTATGTTTCGTGGAGCAGTCCATTAACACTGTCTTTGGGGAACTGAGAAGGGCTTCTTTGGATCACATTGAGGCCTACGCTGATAAAGGAAATTTCATCCGTTCAAAACGTGAAAGAAGCTTTCTGAGAAACTTCTTTCTGATCTGTGAGTTCATCTCACAGAGTTACAACCTCTGCCTCAAGAAGCAGTTTGCTAACCGCTTTTCGTGGAATCTGCAAAGTGATATTGGGAGCCTATTGGGGCCCATGGTGATAAAGCAAATATCCTCACATAATAACTAAAGAGAAGCTTTCTGAGAAACTGCATTGCCATGTGTGAATGCAACTCACAGAGTTACACGTTTCTCTTCAGTGATCAGTTTGTTAGCACAGTTTTCTGGAAATCTGCAATTAGATACTTCTAGCGCAATGAACATTACAGTGACAAAGGAAATATCCACAGATGAAAACTAGAAAGAAGCTTTCTTAGAAACTTCTTGGTGATGTGTGAATTCATCTCACAGAGTTACACTTATGTTTCGTGGAGCAGTCCATTAACACTGTCTTTGGGGAAACTGAGAAGGGCTTCTTTGGATCACATTGAGGCCTACGCTGATAAAGGAAATTTCATCCGTTCAAAACGTGAAAGAAGCTTTCTGAGAAACTTCTTTCTGATCTGTGAGTTCATCTCACAGAGTTACAACCTCTGCCTCAAGAAGCAGTTTGCTAACACTTTTCGTGGAATCTGCAAAGTGATATTTGGGAGCCTATTGGGCCCATGGTGATAAAGCAAATATCCTCACATAATAACTAAGAGAAGCTTTCTGAGAAACTGCATTGCCATGTGTGAATGCAACTCA
>NW_022142245.1:0-27957 GCF_007565055.1 Rhinopithecus roxellana | reverse complement strand
TTTGGTTAGCACATTTTCTGGAATCTGCAATTAGAACTTCAGTCGAATGAACATTACAGTGACAACGGAAATATCCACATATGAAACTGGAAAGAAGCTTTCAGAAAACTTCTTGGTGATGTGTGAATTCATCTCACAGAGTTACACATGTTCGTGGAGCAGTCCATTAACACTGTCTTTGGGGAAACGGAGAAGGTCTTCTGGATACATGGAGGCCTACGCTGATAAGGAAATTACTCGTTCAAAACGTGAAAGAAGCTTCTGAGAACTTCTTTCTATCTGTGAGTCATCTCACAGTTACAACCTCTGCCTCAAGAAGAAGTTGGCTATACACTTTCTCGTGGAATGCGCAAAGTGATATTGGGAGCCTGTAGGGGCACATGGTGAAAAGGAAATATCCTCACATAATAACAAAGAAGCTTTCTGAGAAACTGCATTGATGTGTGAATGCAACTCACAGAGTTACCGTTTCTCTTCAGTGATCAGTTTGTTAGCACAGTTTTTCTGGAGATCTGCAATTAGTACTTTCAGCGCAATGAACATTACAGTACAAAGGAAATATCCACTGAAAACTGAAAGAAAGCTTTCTTAGAAACTTCTGGTGATGTGGTGATTCATTCACAAATTACACTTATGTTTCGTGGAGCAGTCCATTAACACTGTCTTGGGGAAACTGAGAAGGGCTTCTTTGAATCACATTGGGGCCTAAGCTGATAAAGGAAATTCTCCGTTCAAAACGTGAAAGAAGCTTTCTGAGAACTCTTTTCTGATCTGTGAGTTTCATCTCACAGAGTTACAACCTCTGCTCAAGAAGAAGTTTGCTAACACTCTTCTTCGTGGAATCTGCAAAGTGTATTTGGGCCTGTAGGGGCACATGGTGAAAAGAGAAATATCCTCACATAATACAAAGAGAAGCTTTCTGAGAAACTGCATTTATGTGTGAATGCAACTCACGGAGTCACGTTCTCTCTTCAGTGATCAGTTTTGTTAGCACATTTTCTGGAAATCTGCAATTAGATACTTCACAGGAATGAACAACAGTACAAAGGAAATATCCACATATGAAAACTGGAAAGAAGCTTTCTTAGAAACTTCTTGGTGATGTGTGATCATCTCACAGAGTTAACACTTATGTTTCGTGGAGCAGTCCATTAACACTGTCTTTGGGGAAACTGAGAAGGGCTTCTTTGGATCACATTGAGGCCTCGCTGATAAAGGAAATTTCTTCCGTTCAAAACGTGAAAGAAGCTTTCTGAGAACTTCTTTCTGATCTGTGAGTTCATCTCACGAGTTACAACCTCTGCCTCAAGAAGAAGTTTGCTAACCTCTTCCGTGGAATCTGCAAAGTGATATTTGGAGCCTGATGGGGCACACGGTGATAAAGGAAATATCTCACATAATAACTAAAGAGAAGCTTTCTGAGAAACTGCATTGCCATGTGTGAAGTGCAACTCACAGAGTTACACGTTTCTTTCAGTGATCAGTTTGTTAGCACAGTTTTCTGGAGATCTGCAATTAGATATTCAAGCGCAATGAACATTACAGTGCAAAGGAAATATCCACATAGGAAAACTGGAAAGAAGCTTTCTTAGAAACTTCTTGGTGATGTGTGAATTCATCTCACAGAGTTACACTTATGTTTCGTGGAGCAGTCCATTAACACTGTCTTTGGGGAAACTGAGAAGGCGTTCTTGGATCACATTGAGGCCTAGCGATAAAGGAAATTTCTTCCGTTCAAAACGTGAAAAAAGCTTTCTGAGAAACTTTTCTGATCTGTGAGTTATCTCACAGAGTTACAAACTCTGCCTCAAGAAGCAGATTGCTAACACTCTTTTCGTGGAATCTGAAAGTGATATTTGGGAGCTGTTGCAGCCATGGGGATAAAAAATATCCTCACATAATAACTAAAGAGAAGCTTTCTGAGAAACTGCATTGTCCATGTGTGAATGCAACTCACAGAGTTACACGTTTCTCTTCAGTGATCAGTTTGTTAGCACAGTTTTCTGGAAATCTGCAATTAGATACTTCACAGCGCAATGAACATTACAGTGACAAAGGAAATTCCACATATGAAAACGGAAAAAGCTTTCTTAGAAACTTCTTGGGTGATGTGTTGAATTCATCTCACAGAGTACACTTATGTTTCGTGGGAGCAGTCCATTAACACTGTCTTGGGGGAACTGAGAAGGCTTCTTTGGATCACATTGAGGCCTAAGCTGATAAAGGAAATTTCTTCCGTTCAAAACGTGAAAGAAGCTTTCTGAGAAACTCTTTCTGATCTGTGAGTTCATCTCACAGAGTTACAACCTCTGCCCAAGAGAAGTTGCTAACACTCTTCCGTGGAATTGCAAAGTGATATTTTGAGCCTGTAGGGGCACATGGTGATAAAGGAATATCCTCACATAATACTAAAGAGAAGCTTTCTGAGAAACTGCATTGCCATGTGTGAAGGCAACTCACAGAGTTACACGTTTCATTCAGTGATCAGTTTGTTAGCACAGTTTTCTGGAGACTGCAATTAGATACTTCACAGCGCAATGAACATTACAGTCACAAAGGAAATATCCCATATGAAAACTGGAAAGAAGCTTTTCTTAGAAACTTCTGGTGATGTGTGAATTCATCTCACAGAATTACACTTATGTTCGTGGAGCAGTCCATTAACACTGTCTTTGGGGAAACTGAGAAGGGTCTTCTTGGATCACATTGGGGCCTAAGCTGAAAAGGAAATTTCTTCCGTTCAAAACGTGAAGAAGCTTTCTGAGAAACTTCTTTCTATCTGTGAGTTCATCTCACAGAGTTACAAATCTGCCTCAAGAAGCAGATTGCTAACACTCTTTTCGTGGAACTGCAAAGTGAATTTGGGTCTATTGCAGCCCTGGTGATAAAGCAATATCCTCACATAATAACTAAAGAGAAGCTTTCGGAAACTGGCATTGTCATGTGTGAATGCAACTCAGAGTTACACGTTTCTCTTCAGTGATCAGTTTGTTAGCACAGTTTTCTGGAAATCTGCAATTAGATACTCACAGCGCAATGAACATTACAGTACAAAGGAAATATCCACATATGAAAACTGGAAAGAAGCTTTCTTAGAAACTTCTTGGTGTTGTGTGAATTCATTCACAGATACACTTAGTTTCGTGAGCAGTCCTTAACACTGTCTTGGGGAAACGAGAAGGGCTTCTTTGGATCACATTGGGCCTACTGATAAAGGAAATTTCTTCCGTTCAAAACGTGAAAGAAGCCTGAGAAACTTCTTTCTGATCTGTGAGTCATCTCACAGAGTTACAACCTCTGCCTCAGAAGAAGTTTGCTAACACTCTTCTTGTGGAATGCAAAGTGATTTTGGGAGCCTGTAGGGGCACATGGTGATAAAGGAAATATCCTCACATAATAACTAAAGAGAAGCTTTCTGAGAAAGCTGCTTGATATGTGTGAATGCAACTCACAGAGTTACACGTTTTCTTCAGTGATCGTTTGTAGCACATTTTTCTGGAGATCTGCAATTAGATATTCAAGCGCAATGAACATTACAGTGACAAAGGAAATATCCACATAGAAAACTGGAAGAAGCTTTCTTAGAACTTCTTGGTGATGTGTGAATTCATCTCACGAGTTACACTTATGTTTCGTGGAGCAGTCCATTAACACTGTCTTTGGGGAAACTGAGAAGGGCTTCTTTGGATCACATTGAGGCCTAGCTGATAAAGGAAATTTCTTCCGTTCAAAACGTGAAAGAAGCTTTCTGAGAAACTCTTTCTGATCTGTGAGTTCATCTCACAGAGTTACAACCTCTGCCTCAAGAAGAAGTTTGCTAACACTCTTTCGTGGAATCTGAAAGTGATATTGGAGCCTGTAGGGGCACTGGTGATAAAGAAATATCCTCACAAATAACTAAAGAGAAGCTTTCTGAGAAACTCATTGCCATGTGTGAATGCAACTCACAGATACACGTTTCTTCAGTGATCAGTTGTTAGCACAGTTTCTGGAATCTGCAATTAGATACTCACAGCATGAACATTAAGTGACAAAGGAAATATCCACATATGAAAACTGGAAAGAAGCTTTCTTAGAAACTTCTTGGTGATGTGTTAATCATCTCACAGAGTTACACTTATGTTCGTGGAGCAGTCCATTACACTGTCTTTGGGGAAACTGAGAAGGGCTCTTGGATCACATTGAGGCCTAAGCTGATAAAGGAAATTTCTTCCGTTCAAAACTGAAAGAAGCTTTCTGAGAAACTTTTTCTGACTGTGAGTTCATCTCACAGAGTTACAACTCTGCCTCAAGAAGAAGTTGCTAACACCTTTCGTGGAATCGAAGTATATTGGAGCGCTGTGGCAGCCATGGTGATAAAGAAATATCCTCACATAATAACTAAAGAGAAGCTTTCTGAGAAACTGCATTGCATGTGTGAAGCAACTCAAAGAGTTACACGTTTCTCTTCAGTGATCATTTTGTTAGCACAGTTTTCTGGAAATCTCAATTAGATACTTCACGCGCAATGAACATTACATGACAAAGGAATATCCACATATGAAAACTGGAAAGAAGCTTTCTTAGAAACTTCTTGGTGATGTGTGAATTCATCTCACAGAGTTACACTTATGTTTCGTGGAGCAGTCCATTAACCTGTCTTTGGGAAACTGAGAAGGGCTTCGTGGATCACTTGAGGCCTAGCTGATAAAGGAAATTTCTTCCGTTCAAAACGTGAAAGAAGCTTTCTGAGAAACTCTTTCTGATCTGTGAGTTAATCTCACAGAGACACATCGGCCTCAAGAAGAAGTTGCTAACACTCTTCTCGTGGAACTGCAAAGTGATATTTGGAGCCTGTAGGGACATGGTGATAAAGAAATATCCTCACATAATAACAAAGAGGAACTTTCTGAGAAACTGCATTGCCATGTGGTGAATGCAACCACAGAGTTACACGTTTTCTTCAGTGATCAGTTGTTAGCAGTTTTCTGAGATCTGCAATTAGAACTTCACAGCGCAATGAATTACAGTCAAAGGAAATATCCACATATGAAAACTGGAAAGAAGCTTTCTTAGAAACTTCTTGGTGAGGTGTAATCATCTCACAGATTACACTTATGTCTTGGAGCAGTCCATTAACACTGTCTTTGGGAAACTGAAGGGCTTCTTTGGATCAATTGGGGCCTAAGCTGATAAAGGAAATTTCTTCCGTTCAAAACGTGAAAGAAGCTTTCTGAGAACTTCTTTCTGATCTGTGAGTTCATCTCACAGAGTTACAATCTGCCTCAGAAAAGAATTGCAACACTCTTTTCGTGGAATCGGCAAAGTGATATTTGGGAGCCTATTGCAGCCCAGGTATAAAGAAATATCCTCACATAATAACTAAAGAGAAGCTTTCTGAGAAACTGCATTGCAGGTGTGAATGCAACTCAAGAGTTACACGTTTCTCTTCAGTGATCAGTTTGTTAGCACAGTTTTCTGGAAATCTGCAATATGATACTTCACAGCGCAATGAACATTACAGTCCAAAGGAAATATCCACATATGAAAACTGGAAAAGAAGCTTCTTAGAAACTTCTTGTGATGTGTGAATTCTTCCACAGATTACACTATGTTTCGTGGAGCAGTCCATTAACACTGTCTTGGGGAAACTGAGAAGGGCTTCTTTGGATCACATGAGGGCCTAGCTGATAAAGGAAATTTCTCCGTTCAAAACGTGAAAGAAGCTTCTGAGAAACTTCTTCTGATCTGTGAGTTCATCTCACAGAGTTACAAACCTCTGCCTCAAGAAGAAGTTTGCTAACACTCTTCTGTGGAATTGCAAAGTGATATTTTGGAGCCTTAGGGGCACATGGTGTAAAGAAAATATCCTCACATAAAACTAAAGAGAAGCTTTCTGAGAAACGCATTGCATTGTGTGAATGCAACTCACAGAGTTACACGTTTCTCTTCAGTGATCAGTTTGTTAGCACATTTTTTCTGGAAATCTGCAATTAGATACTCACAGCGCAATGAACATTACAGTGACAAAGGAAATATCCACATATGAAAACTGGAAAGAAGCTTCTTAGAAACTCTTGGTGATGGGGTGAATCATCTCAAGAGTTACACTGTTTTTCGTGGAGCAGTCCATTAACACTGTCTTTGGGGAAACTGAGAAGGGCTTCTTTGGATCACATTGGGCCTAGCGATAAAGGAAATCTCCGTTCAAAACGTGAAAGAAGCTTTCTGGAAACTTCTTTCTGATCTGTGATTCATCTCACAGAGTTACAACCCTGCTCAAGAAGAAGTTTGCTAACACTCTTCTCGTGGAATCTGAAAGTGATATTTTGGAGCCTGTAGGGCACATGGTGATAAGGAAATATCCTCACATAATAACTAAAGAGAAGCTTTCTGAGAAACTGCATTGCCATGTGAATGCAACTAACAGAGTACACGTTTCTTCAGTGATCAGTTTGTTAGCACAGTTTTCTGGAGATCTGCAATTAGATACTTCACAGCGCAATGAACATTACAGTGACAAGGAAATATCCACATAGAAAACGAAAGAAGCTTTCTTAGAAACTTCTTGGTGAGGTGGGAATTCATCTCACAGAGTACACTTAGTTTTTCGTGGAGCAGTCCATTAACACTGTCTTTGGGGAAACTGAGAAGGGCTCTTGGACACATTGGGCCTAAGCTGATAAAGGAAATTTCTTCCGTTCAAAACTGAAAGAAGTCTTCTGAGAAACTTCTTCTGATCGTGAGTTCATCTCACAGAGTTACAAACTCTGCCTCAAGAAGCAATTGCTAACACTCTTTCGTGGAATCTGAAAAGTGATATTTGGGGTCTTTGGGCAGCCCATGGTGATAAAGCAAATATCCTCACATAATAACTAAAGAGAAGCTTTCGGAGAAACTGCATTGTCATGTGTGAATGCAACTCACAGAGTTACACGTTTCTCTTCAGTGATCAGTTTGTTAGCACAGTTTTCTGGAGACTGCAATTAGATACTTCAGCGCAATGAAAATACAGTGACAAAGGAAATATCCACATATGAAAACTGGAAAGAGCTTCTTAGAAACTTCTTGGTGATGTGTGAATTCATCTCCACGAGTTACACTTATGTTTCGTGGAGCAGTCCATTAACACGGTCTTTGGGGAAACTGAGAAGGGCTTCTTGGGATCACTTGAGGCCTAGCGCGATAAGGAAATTTCTTCTTCAAAACGTGAAAGAAGCTTTCTGAGAAACTTCTTTCTGATCTGTGAGTTCATCTCACAGAGTTACAACCTCTGCCTCAAGAAGAGTTTGCTAACACTCTTCTCGTGGAATCTGCAAATGTATTTGGAGCCTGTAGGGGCACATGGATAAAGGAAATATCCTCACATAATAACTAAAGAGAAGCTTTCTGAGAAACTGCATTGCATGTGTGAATGCAACTCACAGAGTTACACGTTTCTTCAGTGATCAGTTTTGTAGCACAGTTTTTCTGGAATCTGCAATTAGATACTTCAACGCAATGAACATTACAGTACAAGGAAATATCCACTATGAAAACTGGAAAAGAAGCTTCTTAGAAACTTCTTGGTGATTGTGAATTCATCTCACAGATTACACTTATGTTTGGAGCAGTCCATTAACACTGTCTTTGGGGAAACTGGAAGGGCTTCTTTGGATCACATTGGGGGCCTAGCTGATAAAGGAAATTTCTTCCGTTCAAAACGTGAAAGAAGGTTTCTGAGAAACTTCTTTCTGATCTGTGAGTTCATCTCACAGAGTTACAATTCTGCCTCAAGAAGCGAATTGCTAACATCTTTTCGTGGAATCTGCAAAGTGATTTTGGGAGTCTATTGCAGCCATGGTGATAAAGCAAATATCCTCACATATACTAAAGAGAAGCTTTCTGAGAAACTGCATGTCATGTGTGAATGCAACTAAGAGTTACACGTTTCTCTTCAGTGATCAGTTTGTTAGCACAGTTTTCTGGAAATCTGCAATTATACTTCACAGCGCAATAACATTACAGTGACAAAGGAAATATCCACATATGAAAACTGGAAAGAGCTTCTTAGAAACTTCTTGGTGATGTGTGAATTCATCTCACAAGTTACACTTATGTTTCGTGGAGCAGTCCATTAACACTGTCTTTGGGGAAACTGAGAAGGGCTCTTTGGATCACATTGAGGCCTAAGCTGATAAAGGAAATTTCTTCCGTTCAAAACATGAAAGAAGCTTTCTGAGAACCTTCTTTCGATCTGTGAGTCATCTCACAGAGTACAAACTCTGCCTCAAGAAGCAGATTGCTAACATCTTTCGTGGAATCTGCAAAGTGATATTGGGCGCTGTTGCAGCCCATGGTGATAAAGCAAATATCCTCACATAATAACTAAAGAGAAGCTTTCTGAGAAACTGCATTGTCATGTGTGAATGCAACTCACGAGAGTTACACGTTTCTCTTCAGTGATCAGTTTGTTAGCACAGTTTTCTGGAACTGCAATTAGATACTCACAGCGCAATGAACATTACAGTGACAAAGGAAATATCCACAAGAAAACTGGAAAGAAGCTTTCTAGAAACTTCTTGGTGATGTGTGAATTCATCTCACAGAGTTACACTAGTTTCGTGGAGCAGTCCATTACACTGTCTTGGGGGAACTGAGAAGGGCTTCTTGGATCACATGAGGCCTAGCGGATAAAGGAAATTTCTTCCGTTCAAAACGTGAAAGAAGCTTCTGAGAAACTTCTTCTGATCTGTGAGTTCATTCACAGAGTTCCAACCTCTGCCTCAGAAGAAGTTTGCTAACACTCTTCTGTGGGAATCTGCAAAGTGTATTTTGGAGCCTGAGGGGCACATGGTGATAAGGAAATACCTCACATAATAACTAAAGAGAAGCTTTCTGAGAAACTGCATTGCCATGTGGAATGCAACTCACAGAGTACACGTTTCATCAGTGATCAGTTTGTTAGCACAGTTTTCTGGAGATCTGCAATATATACTTCACAGCGCAATGAACATTACAGTACAAAGGAAATATCCACATTGAAAACTGGAAAGAAGCTTTCTTAGAAACTTCTTGGTGAGTGTGAATTCATCTCACAGAATTACACTTATGTTTTCGTGGAGCAGTCCATTAACACTGTCTTTGGGGAAACTGAGAAGGGCTTCTTTGGATCACACTTGGGGCCTAAGCTGATAAAGGGAAATTCTTCCGTTCAAAACGTGAAAGAAGCTTTCTGAGAAACTTCTTTCTGATCTGTGAGTTCATCTCACAGAGTTACAACTCTGCCTCAAGAAGAAGTTGCTAACACTCTTTCGTGGAATCTGCAAAGTGATATTGGGAGCATGCAGGCAATGGTGATAAAGCAAATATCCTCACATAATACCAAAGAGAAGCTTCTGAGAAACTGCATTGTCATGTGTGAATGCAACTCACAGAGTTACACGTTTCTCTTCAGTGATCAGTTTGTTAGCACAGTTTTCTGGAATCTGCAATTAGATACTTCACGCAATGAACATTACAGTGACAAAGAAATATCCCATATGAAACTGGAAAGAAGCTTTCTTAGAAACTTCTTGGTGATGTGTGAATTCATCTCACAGAGTTACACTATGTTTCGTGGAGCAGTCCATTAACACTGTCTTTGGGGAAACTGAGAAGGGCTTCTTTGGATCATTGAGGCCTATGCTGATAAGGAATTTCTCCGTTCAAAACGAAAGAAGCTTTCTGAGAAACTTCTTCTGATCTGTGAGTTCACTCAAGAGTTACAACCTCTGCCTCAAGAAGAAGTTTGCTAACACTCTTTTCGTGAGATCTGCAAAGTGATATTTTGGAGCCTGTAGGCCACATGGAAAAGAAATACCTCACTAATAACAAAGAGAAGCTTCTGAGAAACTGCATTGTCAGTGTGAATGCAACTCACAGAGTTACACGTTTCTCTCAGTGATCAGTTTGTTAGCACAGTTTTCTGGAGATCGGCAATTAGATACTTCAAGCGCAATGAACATTACAGTGACAAAGGAAATATCCACAATGAAACTGGAAAGAAGCTTTCTAGAAACTTCTTGTGATGTGTGAATTCATCTCACAGAGTTACACTATGTTTCGTGGAGCAGTCCATTAACACTGTCTTTGGGGAAACTGAGAAGGGCTTCTTTGGATCACATTGAGGCCTACGCTGATAAAGGAAATTCTCCGTTCAAAACGTGAAGAAGCTTTCTGAGAAACTTCTTTCTGATCTGTGATTCATCTCACAGAGTTACAACTCTGCCTCAAGAATAAGTTTGCTAACACTCTCGCTGGAATCTGCAAAGTGATATTTGGGAGCCTATGGGGCACATGGTGATAAAGGAAATATCCTCACATAAAACTAGAGAAGCTTTCTGAGAAACTGCATTGCCATGTGTGAATGCAACTCACAGAGTTACACGTTCTCTTCAGTGATCAGTTTGTTAGCACATTTTCTGGAGATCTGCAATTAGATACTTCACAGCGCGCAATGAACATTACAGTCACAAAGGAAATACCACATATGAAAACTGGAAAAGCTTTCTTAGAAACTTCTTGGTGATGTGTGAATTCATTCCACAGAATTACACTTATGTTCGTGGAGCAGTCCATTAACACTGTCTTTGGGGAAACTGAGAGGGGCTCCTTTGGATCACATTGGGGCCTAGCTGATAAAGGAAATTCTTCCGTTCAAAACGTGAAAGAAGCTTCGGAGAAACTTCTTTCTGATCTGTGAGTTCATCTCACAGAGTTAACAACCTCGCCTCAAGAAGCAAGTTTGCTAACACTCTTCTTCGTGGAATTGCAAAGTGATATTTGGGAGCCTGTAGGGCACATGGTGA
The DNA here is from genome assembly GCF_007565055.1 of Rhinopithecus roxellana. Classification (NCBI taxonomy): domain Eukaryota; kingdom Metazoa; phylum Chordata; class Mammalia; order Primates; family Cercopithecidae; genus Rhinopithecus; species Rhinopithecus roxellana. The sequence goes on along the minus strand of NW_022142245.1, from coordinate 17,149 downwards.
TAAAGAAATATCCTCACATAATAACTAAAGAGAAGCTTTCTGAGAAACTGCATTGTATGTGTGAATGCAACTCACAGAGTTACACGTTTCTCTTCAGTGATCAGTTTGTTAGCACATTTTTCTGGAAATCTGCAATTAGATACTTCACAGCGCAATGAACATTACAGTGACAAAGAAATATCCACATATGAAAACTGGAAAGAAGCTTTCTTAGAAACTTCTTGGTGATGTGTGAATTCATCCACAGAGTTACACTTATGTTTTCGGGAGCAGTCCATTACACGGTCTTTGGGGAAACTGAGAAGGGCTTCTTTGGATCACATTGAGGCCTAGCTGATAAAGGAAATTTCTTCCGTTCAAAACGTGAAGAAGCTTTCTGAGAAACTTCTTTCTGATCTGTGAGTTCATCTCACAGAGTTACAACCTCTGCCTCAAGAAGAAGTTGCAACACTCTCCGTGGAATCTGAAAGTGATATTTTGGGCCTGTAGGGGCAATGGTGAAAAGGAAATACCTCACATATAACTAAAGAGAAGCTTTCTGAGAAACTGCCTTGCCATGTGTGAATGCAAACTCACAGAGTTACACGTTTCTTCAGTGATCAGTTTGTTTAGCACAGTTTTCTGGAGATCTGCAATTAGATACTTCACAGCGCAATGAACATTACAGTACAAAGGAAATATCCACATAGAAAACTGGAAAGAAGCTTTCTTAGAAACTTCTGGTGATGTGTGATTCATCTCACAGAGTTACACTATGTTCGGGGAGCAGTCCATTAACACTGTCTTTGGGGAAACTGAGAAGGGCTTTCTTGGATCACATTGAGGCCTAGCTGATAAAGGAAATTTCTTCCGTTCAAAACTGAAAGAAGCTTTCTGAGAAACTTTTCTGATCTGTGAGTTCATCTCACAGGTGTTACAACTCTGCCTCAAGAAGCAGTTGCTAACACTCTTTTGTGGAATCTGCAAAGTGATATTGGGCGTCTGTGCAGCCATGGTGATAAAGCAAATATCCTCACATAATAACTAAAGAGAAGCTTTCTGAGAAACTGCATTGTCATGTGTGAATGCAACACAGAGTTACACGTTCTCTTCAGTGATCAGTTTGTTAGCACAGTTTTCTGGAAATCTGCAATTAGATACTTCACAGCGCAATGAACATTACAGTGACAAAGGAAATATCCACATATGAAAACTGGAAAGAAGCTTTCTGAAAACTTCTTGTGATGTGTGAATTCATCTCACAGAGTACACTTATGTTTCGTGGAGCAGTCCATTAACACTGTCTTGGGGAACTGAGAAGGGCTTCTTTGGATCACATTGAGGCCTAGCTGATAAAGGAAATTTCTCCGTTCAAAACGTGAAAGAACTTTCTGAGAAACTCTTTCTGATCTGTGAGTTCATCTCACAGAGTTACAACCTCTGCTCAAGAAGAAGTTGCTAACACTCTTCTCGTGGAATCTGCAAAGTGATAGTTTGGGCCTGTAGGGGCACATGTGATAAAGGAATATCCTCACATAATAACTAAAGAGAAGCTTCTGAGAAACTGCATTGCCATGGTGTGAATGCAACTCACAGAGTTACACGTTTCTTCAGTGATCATTTGTTAGCACAGTTTTCTGGAGATCTGCAATTAGATACTTCACAGCGCAATGAACATTAAGTCACAAAGGAAATATACACATATTCGTGGAGCAGTCCATTACACTGTCTTGGGGAACTGAGAAGGCTTCTTTGGATCACATGAGGCCTACGCTGATAAGGAAATTTCATCCGTTCAAAACGTGAAAGAAGCTTTCTGAGAAACTTCTTTCTGATCTGTGAGTTCATCTCACAGAGTTACAACCTCTGCCTCAAAAGAAGTTTGCTAACACTCTTCGTGGAATCTGCAAGTGATATTGGAGCCTAGTAGGGGCACATGGATAAAGGAAATATCCTCACATAATACTAAGAGAAGCTTTCTGAGAAACTGCATTGCCAGTGTGGAATGCAACTCACAGAGTTACACGTTTCTCTTCAGTGATCAGTTTTTAGCACAGTTTTCTGGAGATCTGCAATTAGATACTTCACAGCGCAATGAACATTACAGTCACAAAGGAATATCCACAGATGAAACTGAAAGAGCTTTCTTAGAACTTCTTGGTGATGTGAATTCATCTCACAGATTACACTTATGTTTCGTGGAGCAGTCCATTAACACTGTCTTTGGGGAAACTGAGAAGGGCTTCTGGATCACATTGGGGCCTAACTGATAAAGGAAATTTCTTCCGTTCAAAACGTGAAAGAAGCTTTCTGAGAAACTTCTTCTGATCTGTGAGTTCATCTCACAGAGTTACAAACTCTGCCTCAAGAAGCGATTGCTAACACTCTTTTCGTGGAAGCTGCAAAGTTATATTGGGAGTATATGCAGCCCATGGTGATAAAGCAAATATCCTCACATAATAACTAAAGAGAAGCTTTCTGAGAAACTGCATTGCCATGTGTGAATGCAACTCACAGAGTTACACGTTTCTCTTCAGTGATCAGTTTGTTAGCACAGTTTTCTGGAATCTGCAATTAGATACTTCATAGCGCAATGAAATTACAGTGACAAAGGAAATATCCACAGATGAAAACTAGAAAGAACTTTCTTAGAAACTTCTTGGTGATGTGTGAATTCATCTCACAGAGTTACACTTATGTTTCGTGGAGCAGTCCATTAACACTGTCTTTGGGGAAACTGAGAAGGGCTTCTTGGATCACATGAGGCCTACGCGCTATAAGGAAATTTCATCCGTTCAAAACGTGAAAGAAGCTTTCTGAGAAACTTCTTTCTGATCTGTGAGTTCATCTCACAGAGTTACAACCCTGCCTCAAGAAGTTTGCTAACACTCTTTCGTGGAATCTGCAAAGTGATATTTGGGAGCCTGTTGGGGCACATGGTGATAAAGGAAATATCCTCACATAATAACTAAAGAGAAGCTTTCTGAGAAACTGCATTGCCATGTGTGAATGCAACTCACAGAGTTACACGTTTCTCTTCATGATCAGTTTGTTAGCACAGTTTTCTGGAAATCTGCAATTAGATACTTCACAGCCAATGACATTACAGTGACAAAGGAAATATCCACATATGAAAACTGGAAGAAGCTTTCTTAGAAACTTCGGGATGTGTGAATTCATCTCACAGAGTTACACTTATGTTTCGTGGAGCAGTCCATTAACTGTCTTTGGGGAAACTGAGAAGGGCTTCTTTGGATCACATTGAGGCCTACTGATAAAGGAAATTTCTTCCGTTCAAACGTGAAAGAAGCTTTCTGAGAAACTTCTTTCTGATCTGTGAGTTCATCTCACAGAGTTACAACTCTGCCTCAAGAAGAATTTGCTAACACTCTTCTCGTGGAATCTGCAAAGTGATATTTTGGAGCCTGTAGGGGCACTACGTTAATCGCGCTGGAAGATTATAATTGCAGATTCAGATAAACTGTGCTAACAAACTGATACACTGAAGAGAAACGTGTAACTCTGTGAGTTGCATTCACACATGGCAATGGAGTTTCTCGAGAAAGCTTCTCTTTGTTATTATGTGAGGATATTTGCTTTATCACCATGGGCTGCAAGCTCCCAAATATCACTTGCAGATTCCACGAAAAGAGTGTTAGCAATTCTTCTTGAGGCAGAGTTGTAACTCTGTGAGATGAACTCACAGATCAGAAAGAAGTTTCTCAGAAAGCTTCTTCACGTTTTGAACGGAAGAAATTTCCTTTATCAGCTTAGGCCTCAATGTGATCCAAAGAAGCCCTTCCAGTTTCCCCAAAGCAGTTTTATGGACTGCTCCACGAAACATAAGTGTAATTCTGTGAGATGAATTCACACATCACCAGAAGTTTCTAAGAAAGCTTCTTTCCAGTTTTCATGTGGATATTTCCTTTGTGACTGTAATGTTCATTGCGCTGTGAAGTATCTAATTGCAGATCCAGAAAACTGTGCTCAAACTGATCACTGAAGAGAAACGTGTAACTCTGTGAGTTGCATTCACACATGGCAATGCAGTTTTCAGAAGCTTCTCTTTAGTTATTATGGAGGATATTTCTTTATCACCATGTGCCCTAGGCTCCCAAATATCACTTGCAGATTCCACGAGAAGAGTGTTAGCAAACTTCTTCTTGAGGCAGAGGTTGTAACTCTGTGAGTGAATCAAGATCAGAAAGAGTTTCTCAGAAAGCGTTCTTTCACGTTTTGAACGGAAGAAATTTCCTTTATCAGCGTAGGCCTCAATGTGATCCAAAGAAGCCCTTCTCAGTTTCCCCAAAGACAGTGTTAAAGGAAGCTCCACGAACATAAGTGTAACTCGGTGAGATGAATTCACACATCACCAAGAAGTTTCTCAGAAAGCTTCTTCTAGTTTTCATATGTGGATATTCCTTGTCACTGTAATGTTCATTGCGCTTGAAGTATCTAATTGCAGATTTCCAGAAAAACTGGGCTAACAAAACTGATCACTGAAGAGAAACGTGTAACTCTGTGGTGCATTCACACATGGCAATGCAGTTTCTCAGAAAGCTTCTCTTAGTTATTATGTGAGGATATTTCCTTATCCCATGTGCCCCTACAGGATAAAAATATCACTTTGCAGATTCCACGAGAAGAGTGTTAGCAAACTTCTCTTGAGGCAGAGGTTGTAACTCTGTGAGATGAACTCACAGATCAGAAAGAAGTTTTCAGAAAGCTCTTTCACGTTTTGAACGGAGAAAATTTCCTTTATCAGCGTAGGGCCTCAATGTGATCCAAAGAAGCCCTTCTCAGTTTCCCAAAAGACAGTGTTAATGGACTGCTCCACGAAACATAAGTGTAACTCTGTGAGATGAATTCACAATCACCAAGAAGTTCTAAGAAGCTTCTTTCCAGTTTTCAATGTGGATATTTCCTTTGTACTGTAATGTTCCATTGCGCTGTGAAGTATCTAATGCACGATTCCAGAAAACTGTGCTAACAAACTGATCACTGAGAGAAACGTGTAACTCTGTGAGTTGCATTCACACATACAATGCAGTTTCTCAGAAAGCTTCTTTAGTTATTAGTGAGGATATTTGCTTTATCACCACCTGGGCTGCAATAGACTCCCAAATATCACTTTGCAGATCCACGAAAAGAGTGTTAGCAATCTGCTTCGAGGCAGAGTTTGTAACTCGTGAGATGAACTCACAGATCAGAAAGAAGTTTCTCAGAAGCTTCTTTCACGTTTTGAACGGAAGAAATTTCCTTTATCAGCTTAGCCCCAATGTGATCCAAAAAAGCCCCTCTAGTTTCCCCAAAGACAGTGTTAATGGACTGCTCCGAAACATAAGTGTAATCTGTGAGATGAATTCACACATCACCAAGAGTTTCTAAGAAAGCTTCTTTCCAGTTTTCATATGTGGATATTCTTTTTGCACTGTAATGTTCATTGCGCTGTGAAGTATCTAATTGCAGATCTCCAGAAAACTGTGCTAACAAATGATCACTGAGAGAAACGTGTAACTCTGTGAGTTGCATTCACACATGGCAATGCAGTTTCTCAGAAAGCTTCTTTTAGTTATTATGTGAGGATATTTCCTTATCACCATGTGCCCCTAGGCTCCAAAATATCACTTTGCAGATTCCACGAGAAGAGTGGTTAGCAAACTTCTTCTTGAGGCAGAGGTTGTAACTCTGTGAGATGAACTCACAGATCAAAAGAAGTTTCTCAGAAAGCTTCTTTCACGTTTTGAACGGAGAAATTTCCTTTATCAGCGTAGGCCTCAATGTGATCCAAGAAGACTTCTCAGTTTCCCCAAGACAGTGTTAATGGACTGCTCCACGAAACATAAGTGTAACTCTGTGAGATGAATTCACACATCACCAAGAAGTTTAAGAAAGCTTCTTTCCAGTTTTCATATGTGGATATTTCCTTGTCACTGTAATGTTCATTGCGCGTGTGAAGTATCTAATTGCAGATTTCCAGAAAACGTTGCTAACAAACTGATCACTGAAGAGAAACGTGTAACTCTGGGAGTTGATTCACACATGACAATGCAGTTCTCAGAAAGCTTCTCTTTAGTTATTATGTGAGGATATTGCTTATCACCATGGCTGCAAAGACCCAAATATCACTTTGCAGATTCCACGAAAAGAGTGTTAGCAACTCTTCTGAGGCAGAGTTGTAACTCTGTGAGATGAACTCACAGATCAGAAAGAGTTTCTCAGAAAGCTTCTTTCACGTTTTGAACGGAAGAAATTTCCTTTATCAGCTTAGGCCCCAATGTGATCCAAAGAAGCCCTTCTCAGTTTCCCCAAAGACAGTGTTAATGGACTGCTCCACGAAAACTAAGTGTAACTCTGTGAGATGAATTCACCACACACAAGAAGTTTCTAAGAAAGCTTCTTCAGTTTTCATATGTGGATATTTCCTTTGTCACTAATGTCATTGCGCTGTGAAGTATCTAATTGCAGATTCCAGAAAAACGGGTAACAAATGATCACTGAAGAGAAACGTGTAACTCTGTGAGTTGCATTCACACATGGCAATGCAGTTTCTCAGAAAGCTTCTCTTAGGTTATTATGTGAGGATATTTCCTTTATCACCATTGCCCCTAAGGGTCCCAAATTAACTTTGAGATTCCACGAGAAGAGTGTTAGCAAACTTCTTCTTGAGGCAGAGGTTGTAACTCTGTGAGATGAATCACAGATCAGAAAGAAGTTTCTCAGAAAGCTTCTTTCACGTTTTGAAGGAGAAATTTCCTTATAGCTAGGCCTCAATGTGATCCAAGAAACCCTTTCAGTTTCCCCCAAAGACAGTGTTAATGGACTGCTCCACGAAACTAAGGTAATGTGAGATGGATTCACACATCACCAAGAAGTTTCTAAGAAAGCTTCTTCCAGTTTCATATGTGGATATTTCCTTTGTCACTGTAATGTTCATGCGCTGGAAGTATCTAGCAGATTTCAGAAAACTGTGCTAACAAACTGATCACTGAAGAGAAACGTGTAAACTCGGTGAGTTGCATTCACACATACAATGCAGTTTCTCAGAAAGCTTCTCTTTAGTTATTATGTGAGGATATTTGCTTTATCACCATGGCTGCAAGCTCCCAAAATCACTTTGCAGATTCCACGAAAGAGTGTTAGCAATCTGCTTCTTGAGGCAGAGTTTGTAACTCTGTGAGATGAACTCCACAGATCAGAAAGAAGTTTCTCAGAAAGCTTCTTTCACGTTTTGAACGAGAAATTTCCTTTATCAGCTAGGCCCCATGTGATCCAAAGAAGCCCTTCTCAGTTCCCCAAAGACAGTGTTAATGGACTGCTCCCACGAAACATAAGTGTAATCTGTGAGATGAATCCAACATCACCAAGAAGTTTCAAGAAAGCTTCTTTTCTGTTTCATATGTGGATATTTCCTTTGTACTGTAAGTTCATTGCGCTTGAAGTATCTAATTGCAGATCTCCAGAAAAAGTGCTAACAACTGATCACTGAAAAGAAACTGTGTAACTCTGTGAGTTGCATTCACACATGGCAATGCAGTTTCCCAGAAAGCTTCTCTTAGTTATTATGTGAGGATATTTCCTTTATCACCATGGCCCCTACGGCTCCAAAATATCACTTTGCAGATTCCACGAGAAGAAAGGTTAGCAAACTTTTCTTGAGGCAGAGGTTGTAACTCTGTGAGATGAACTCACAGACAGAAAGAAGTTTCTCAGAAACTTCTTTCACGTTTTGAACGAGAAATTCCTTATCAGCTAGGCTCAATGTGATCCAAAGAACCCTTCTCAGTTTCCCCAAAGACAGTGGTAATGGACTGCTCACGAAATATAGTGTAACTCTGTGAGATGAATTCACACATCACCAAGAAGTTTCTAAGAAAGCTTCTTTCCAGTTTCATATGTGGATATTTCCTTTGTCACTGTAATGTTCATTGCGCTGTGAAGTATCTAATTGCAGATTTCCAAAACTGTGCTAAAAACTGATCACTGAAGAGAAACGTGTAACTCTGGGAGTTGCATTCACACATGACAATGCAGTTTCAGAAAGCTTCTCTTTAGTTATTATGTTAGGAATTTGCTATCACCATGGCTGCAAGACTCCCAAATATCACTTTGCAGATTCCAGAAAAAGTGTTAGCAACTCTCTTCTTGAGGCAGAGTTGTAACTCTGTGAGATGAACTCACAGATCAGAAAGAAGTTTCTCAGAAGCTTCTTTCAGTTTTGAAGGAAGAAATTTCCTTTATCAGCTTAGGCCCTCAATGGGATCCAAAAAAGCCCTTCTCCGTTTCCCCAAAGACAGTGTTAATGGACTGCTCCACGAAAATAAGTGTAACTCTGTGAGATGAATCACACATCACCAAGAAGTTTCTAAGAAAGCTTCTTTCCAGTTTTCATATGGGGTATTTCCTTTGTCACTGTATGTTCATTGCGCTGTGAAGTATCTAATGCAGAATCCAGAAAACTGTGCTAACAAACTGATCACTGAAGAGAAAAGTGTAACTCTGTGAGTTGCATTCACATGCAATGAGGTTTCTCAGAAAGCTTCTCTTAGTTATTAGTGAGGATATTGCTTTATCACCATGTGCCTCAAGGCTCCCAAATATCACTTTGCAGATTCCACGAGAAGAGTGTTAGCAAACTTCTTCTTGAGGCAGAGGTTTGTAACTCTGTGAGATGAATCACAGATCAGAAAGAAGTTTCTCAGAAAGCTTCTTTCACGTTTTGAACGGAGAAATTTCTTTATCAGCTTAGGCCTCAATGTGATCCAAAGAAGCTTCTCAGTTTCCCCAAAGCAGTGTTATGGGACTGCTCCACGAACATAAGTGTAATCTGTGAGATGAATCACACATCACCAAGAAGTTTCTAGAAAGCTTCTTTCCAGTTTCAATGTGGATATTTCCTTTGTACTGTAATGTTCATTGCGCTGTGAAGTATCTAATTGCAGATTCTCCAGGAAACTGTGCTAACAAACTGATCACTGAGAGAAACGTGTAACTCTGTGAGTGCATTCACACATGCAACTGCAGTTTCTCAGAAAGCTTCTCTTTAGTTATTATGTGGGATATTTCCTTTATCACCATGTGCCCCTAGGCTCCAAATATCACTTTGCAGATTCCACGAGAAGAGTGTTAGCAAACTTTTCTTGAGGCAGAGGTGTAACTCTGTGAGATGAATCACAGATCAGAAGAAGTTTCTCAGAAAGCTTCTTTCAGTTTTGAACGGAAGAAATTTCTTTATCAGCTAGGCCTCAATGTGATCCAAAGAAGCCCTTCTCAGTTTCCCCAAAGACAGTGGTAATGGACTGCTCACCGAAACATAAGTGTAACTCTGTGAGATGAATTCACACATCACCAAGAAGTTTCTAAGAAAGCTTCTTTCTAGTTTCATATGTGGATATTTCCTTGGTCACTGTAATGTTCATTGCGCTGGAAGTATCAATTGCAGATCTCCAGAAAACTGTGCTAAAACTGATCACTGAAGAGAAACGTGTAACTCTGTGAGTTGCATTCACACATGCAATGCAGTTCTCAGAAAGCTTCTCTTTAGTTTTTATGTGAGGATATTTCTTTATCACCATGGCCCCTACAGGCTCCAAAATATCACTTTGAGATTCCACGAGAAGAGTGTTAGCAAACTTCTTCTTGAGGCAGAGGTGTAACTCTGTGGATGAACTCACAGATCAGAAAGAAGTTTCTCAGAAAGCTTCTTCACGTTTTGAACGGATGAAATTTCCTTATCAGCGTAGGCCTCAATGTGATCCAAAGAAGCCCTTCTCAGTTTCCCCAAAGACAGTGTTAATGGACTGCTCCACGAAACATAAGTGTAACTCTGGGTAGATGAATTCCACATCACCAGAAGTTTCTAGAAAGCTTCTTTCCAGTTTCATATGTGGATATTTCCTTTGTCACTGTAATGTCATTGCGCTGAATGGATCTATTGCAGATTTCCAGAAACTGTGCTAACAAACTGATCACTGAAGAGAAACGTGTAACTCTGGTGATTGCATCAACACATGACAATGCAGTTCTCAGAAAGCTTCTCTTTAGTTATTATGTGAGGATATTTGCTTTATACCATGGCTGCAAAGACTCCCAAATCACTTTGCAGATTCCACGAAAAGAGTGTTAGCAATCTTCTTGAGGCAGAGGTTGTAACTCTGTAGATGAAATCACAGATCAGAAAGAGTTTCTCAGAAAGCTTCTTCACGTTTTGAACGGAAGAAATTTCCTTTATCAGCTTACCCCAATGTGATCCAAAGAAGCCCTTTCAGTTTCCAAAGACAGTGTTAATGGATGCTCCACGAAACATAAGTGTAATTCTGTGAGATGAATTCACACATCACCAAGAAGTTTCTAAGAAAGCTTCTTTCCAGTTTTCATATGTGGATATTTCTTGATCTGTAATGTTCATTGCGCTGTGAAGTATCTAATTGCAGATTCCAGAAAACTGTGCTAACAAACTGATCACTGAAGAGAAAACGTGTAACTCTGTGAGTTGCATTCACACATGGCAATGCAGTTCTCAGAAAGCTTCTCTTTAGTTATTATGTGAGATATTTCCTTATCACCATGTGCCCCTAGGCTCCCAAATATCCACTTGCAGATTCCACGAGAAGAGTGTTAGCAAACTTCTTCTTGAGGCAGAGGTTGAACTCTGTGAGATGAACTCACAGATCAGAAAGAAGTTTCTCAGAAAGCTTCTTTACGTTTTGAACGGAGAGATTTCCTTTATCAGCTAGGCCTCAATGTGATCCAAGAAGCTCTAGTTTCCCCAAAGACAGTGTTAATGGACTGCTCCACGAAACATAGTGTAACTCTGTGAGATGAATTCACACATCAACAAGAAGTTTCTAAGAAAGCTTTCTAGTTTTCAACTGTGGATATTTCCTTTGTCACTGTAATGTTCATTGCGCTTGAAGTATCTAATTGCAGATCTCCAGAAAACTGGCTAACAAACTGATCAACTGAGAGAACGTGTAACTCTGTGAGTTGCATTCACAACATGACAATGCAGTTTTCAGAAAGCTCTCTTTAGTTATTATGTGAGGATATTTCTTTATCACCATGGGCTGCAAAGCTCCCAAATATCACTTTGCAGATTCCACGAAAGAGTGTTAGCAATACTTCTTCTTGAGGCAGAGTTGTAACTCTGTGAGATGAACTCACAGTCAAGAAAGAAGTTTCTCAGAAAGCTTCTTTCACGTTTGAACGGAAGAAATTTCCTTTATCAGCTAGGCCTCAATGTGATCCAAAGAAGCCCTCTCAGTTTCCCCAAAGACAGTGTAATGGACTGCTCCACGAACATAGTGTAATCTGTGAGATGAATTCACACATCACCAAGAAGTTTCTAAGAAAGCTTCTTTCCAGTTTTCAATGTGGATATTCCTTTGTCTGACGTAATGTTCCTGCGCTGTGAAGTATCTAATTGCAGATTCCAGAAAACGTGCAACAAACTGATCACTGAATGAAAACGTGTAACTCTGTGAGTTGCATTCACACATCAATGCAGTTTCTCAGAAAGCTTCTCTTTAGTTATATGTGAGGATATTTCCTTTATCACCATGTGCCCATAGTCCCAAATATCACTTTGCAGATTCCACGAGAAGAGTGTTAGCAAACTTCTTCTTGAGGCAGAGGTTTGAACTCTGTGAGATGAATCACAGATCAGAAAGAAGTTTCTCAGAAAGCTTCTTTCACGTTTTGAACGGAAGAAATTTCCTTTATCAGCTTAGGCCTCAATGTGATCCAAAGAACCCTTCTCAGTTTCCCAAAGACAGTGTTAATGGACTGCTCCACGAACATAAGTGTAATTGTGAGATGAATTCACACATCCCAAGAAGTTCTAAGAAAGCTTCTTTCCAGGTTTCATATGTGGATATTTCCTTTGTCACTGTAATGTCATTGCGCTGCTGAAGTATCTAATTGCAGATTTCCAGAAAACTGTGCTAACAAACTGATCACTGAAGAGAAACGTGTAACTCTGTGAGTTGCATTCACACATGACAATGCAGTTTCTCAAAAGCTTCTCTTTAGTATTATGTGAGGATATTTGCTTATCACCATGGGCTGCCAATAGACTCCAAATATCACTTTGCAGATTCCAAGAAAAGAGTGTTAGCAATCTCTTCTTGAGGCAGAGGTTTAACTCTGTGAGATGAACTCACAGATCAGAAAGAGTTTCTCAGAAAGCTTCTTTCCGTTTTGAACGGAAGAATTTCCTTTATCAGCTAGGCCTCAAGTGATCCAAAGAAGCCCTTCTCATTTCCCAAAGACAGTGTTAATGGACTGCTCCAGAAACATAAGTGTAATCTGTGAGATGAATTCACACATCACCAAGAAGTTTTTAAGAAAGCTTCTTTCCAGTTTTCATATGGGATATTTCCTTTGTGACTGTAATGTTCATTGCGCTGTGAAGTATCTAATTGCAGATTTCAGAAAACTGTGCTAACAAACTGATCACTGAGAGAAACGTGTAACTCTGTGAGTTGCATTCACCATGCATGCAGTTTCTCAGAAAAGCTTCTCTTTAGTATATGTGAGGATATTCCTTTACACCATGTGCAACAGGCCTCCCAATATCACTTTGCAGATTCCACGAAAGAGTGTTAGCAAACTTCTTCTTGGGCAGGGTTGTAACTTGTGAGATGAATACAGACAGAAAGAAGTTTCTCAGAAAGCTTCTTTCACGTTTTGAACGGAAGAAATTTCCTTATCAGCTAGGCCAATGTGATCCAAAGAAGCCCTTCTCAGTTCCCCCAGACAGTGTAATGGACTGCACGAAACATAAGTGTAACTCTGTGAGATGAATTCACAATCACCAAGAAGTTTCTAAGACGTTCTTTAGTTTTCAATGTGGATTTCCTTTGTCACTGTATGTTCATTGCGCTTGAAGTATCTAATTGCAGATTCCAGAAAACTGTGCTAACAAACTGATCACGAAGAACCTGTAACTCTGTGAGTTGCATTCACACATGGAAATGCAGTTTCTCAGAAAGCTTCCTTATTTATTATGTGAGGATATTTCCTTTATCACCATGTGCCTATAGGGTCCAAAATATCACTTTGCAGATTCCACAGAGAAGAGTGTTAGCAAACTCTTCTTGAGGCAGAGGTTGTAACTCTGTGAGATGAACTCACAGATCAGAAAGAGTTTCTCAGAAAGCTTCTTTCACGTTTTGAACGAGAGAAATTTCCTTACAACAGTTAGGCCCAATGTGATCCAAGAGAACCCTTCTCAGTTTCCCAAAGACAGTGTTAATGGACTGCTCCACGAAAATAAGTGAATCTGTGAGATGAATTCACACATCACCAAGAAGTTTCTAAGAAAGCTTCTTTCCAGTTTTCATATGTGGATATTTCCTTTGTCACGTGTAATGTTCATTGCGCTGTGAAGTATCTAATTGCAGATCTCCAGAAAACTGTGCTAAAAACTGATCACTGAAGAGAACGTGTACTCTTTGAGTTGCATTCACACATGCAATGCAGTTTCTAGAAAGCTTCTTTTAGTTATTATGTAGGATATTTGCTTTATCACATGTGCGAAGACTCCCAAATATCAATTGCAGATTCCACGAGAAAAGTGTTAGCCATCTCTTCTGAGGCAGAGGTTGTAACTCTGGAGATGAACTCACAGATCAGAAAGAAGTTTCTCAGAAAGCTTCTTTCACGTTTTGAACGGAAGAAATTTCCTTTATCAGCGTAGGCCTCAATGTGATCCAAAGAAGCCCTTCTCAGTTTCCCCAAAGACAGTGTTAATGGACTGCTCCACGAAACATAAGTGTAATCTGTGAGATGAATACACACATCACCAAAGAAGTTTCTAAGAAAGCTTCTTTCCAGTTTTCATATGTGGATATTTCCTTTGTATGTATGTTCATTGCGCTGTGAAGTATCTAATTGCAGATTCCAGAAAACGTGTGCTAACAAACTGATCACTGAGAGAAACGTGTAAAACTCTGTGAGTTGCCTTCACCACATGCAATGCAGTTCTCAGAAAGCTTCTCTTTAGTTATTATGTGAGGATATTTCTTTATCACCATGTGCCCCTACAGGGCTCCCAAATATCACTTTGCGATTCCACGAGAAGAGTGTTAGCAAACTTCTTCTTGAGGCGAGGTTGTAACTCTGTGAGATGAATCACAGATCAGAAGAAGTTTTCAGAAGCTTCTTCACGTTTTGAACGGAAGAAATTCCTTTATCGCTTAGGCTCAATGTGATCAAAGAAGCTTCTCAGTTTCCCCAAAGACAGTGTTAATGGACTGCTCCACGAACATAGTGTAATCTGTGAGATGAATTCACACATCACCAAAAGTTTCTAAGAAAGCTTTCTTCTAGTTTTCATTGTGGATATTTCCTTTGTCACTGTAATGTTCATTGCGCTTGAAGTATCTAATTGCAGATCCCAGAACTGTGCTAACAACTGATCACTGAAGAGAAACGTTGTAACTCTGTGAGTTGCATTCACACATGACAATGCAGTTTCTCAGAAAGCTTCTCTTTAGTTATTATGTGAGGATATTCCTTTATCACCATGTGACTAGGCCCAAATATCACTTTGAGATTCCACGAGAAGAGTGTTAGCAACGTCTTCTTGAGGCAGAGGTGTAACTCTGTGAGATGAACTCACAGATCCGAAAGAAGTTCTCAGAAAGCTCTTTCACGTTTTGAACGGAAGAAATTTCCTTTATCAGCTAGGCCTCAATGTGATCCAAAGAAGCCCTTCCAGTTTCCCCAAAGACAGTGTAATGGACTGCTCCACGAAAACTAAGTGTAACTCTGTGAGTGAATTCACAATACACAAGAAGTTTCTAAGAAAGCTTCTTTCCAGTTTTCATATGTGGTATTTCCTTTGTCACTGTAATGTTCATTGCGCTGTGAAGTATCTAATTGCAGATTCCAGAAAACTGTGCTAACAAACTGATCCACTGAAGGAAACGTGTAACTCTGTGAGTTGCATTCACACATGACAATGCAGTTTCTCAGAAAGCTTTCTTTAGTTATTATGTGAGGATATTGCTTTATCACCATGGTGCCAATAGACGCCAAATATCACTTTGCAGATTCCACGAAAAGAGTGTTAGCAATCTGCTTCTTGAGGCAGAGTTTGTAACCTGTGAGATGAACTCACAGATCAGAAAGAAGTTTCTCAGAAAAGCTTCTTCAGTTTTGAACGGAGAAATTTCCTTTATCAGCTAGGCCCCAATGTGATCCAAAGAAGCCCTTCTCAGTTTCCCCAAAGACAGTGTTATGGACTGCTCCACGAACATAAGTGTAATCTGTGAGATGAATTCACACATCACCAAGAAGTTTCTAAGAAAGCTTCTTTCCAGTTTTCATATGTGGTATTTCCTTGTGCACTGTAGTTCATTGCGCTGTGAAGGTATCTAATTGCAGATTCCAGAAAACGTGCTAACAAACTGATCACTGAAGAAACGTGTAAATCTGTGAGTTGCATTCACACATGGCAATGCAGTTTCTCAGAAAGCTTCTCTAGTTATATGTGAGGATATTTCTTTATCACCATGTGCTGCAGGCTCCCAAATATCACTTTGCAGATTCCACGAGAAGAGTGTTAGACTTCTTCTTGAGGCAGAGGTTGTAACTTGTGAGATGAACACAGATCAGAAGAAAGTTTCTCAGAAAGCTTCTTTCACGTTTTGAACGGAAGAAATTTCCTTTATCAGCTAGGCCTCAATGTGATCAAGAAGCCTTCTCAGTTTCCCCAAAGACAGTGTTAATGGAGCCTCCACGACACATAAGTGTAACTCTGTGAGATGATTCACCCATCAACAAGAAGTTTCTAAGAAAGCTTCTTTCCAGTTTTCATGTGGATATTTCCTGTCACTGTAATGTTCATTGCGCTTGAAGTATCTAATTGCAGATTCCAGAAAACTGTGATAACAACTGATCACTGAAGAGAAACGTGTAACCTGTGAGTTGCATTCACACATGACAATGCAGTTTCTCAGAAAGCTTCTCTTTAGTTATTATGTGAGGATATTTGCTTTATCACCCTGTGCCCCTAGACTCCCAAATATACTTTGCAGATCCACGAGAAGAGTGTTAGCAAACTCTTCTTGAGGCAGAGGTTGTAACTCGTGAGATGAACTCACAGATCAGAAAGAAGTTTCTCAGAAAGCTTCTTTCACGTTTGAACGGAAGAAATTCCTTTATCAGCTTAGGCCTCAATGTGATCCAAAGAGCCCTTCTCAGTCCCCAAAGCAGTGGTAATGGACTGCTCCACGAAACATAAGTGTAACTCTGTGAGATGAATTCACACATCACCAAGAAGTTCTAAGAAAGCTTCTTCCAGTTTTCATATGTGGTATTTCCTTTGTCACTGTAATGTTCATTGCGCTGTGAAGTATCTAATTGCAGATTTCCAGAAACGTGCTAACAAACTGATCACTGAAGAGAAACGTGTAACTCTGTGAGTTGCATTCACACATGCAATGCAGTTTCTCAGAAAGCTTCTCTTTAGTTATTATGTGAGGATATTTCTTTATCACCATGGCTGCTAACTCCAAATACACTTTGCAGATTCCACGAAAAGAGTGTTAGCAACTCTTCTTGAGGCAGGTTGTAACTCTGTGAGATGAACTCCAGATCAGAAAGAAGTTTCTCAGAAAGCTTCTTTCACGGTTTGAACGGAAGAAATTTCCTTTATCAGCTAGGCCCAATGTGATCCAAAGAGCCTTCTCAGTTTCCCCAAAGACAGTGTTAATGGACTGTCTCCACGAAACATGTGTAACTCTGTGAGATGAATTCACACACACACGAAGTTTAAGAAGCTTCTTCCAGTTTTCATATGTGGATATTTCCTTGTGACTGTAATGTGCATTGCGCTGTGAAGTATCTAATTGCAGATTTCCAGAAAACTGTGCTAACAAAATGATCACTGAAGAGAAACGGTAACTCTGTGAGTTGCATTCACACATCAATGCAGTTTCTCAGAAAGCTTCTCTCAGATTATGTGAGGATATTTCCTTTATCCCATGTGCCCCTATGGCTCCCAAATATCACTTTGCAGATTCCACGAAAGGTGTAGCAAACTTCTTCTTGAGGCAGAGGTGTAACTCTGTGAGATGAATCAGATCAGAAAGAGTTCTCAGAAAGCTGTCTTTACGTTTTGAAACGGAAAGAAATTTCCTTATCAGCGTAGGCATCATGGATC
>NW_022142244.1:0-106650 GCF_007565055.1 Rhinopithecus roxellana | reverse complement strand
GTAACTCTGTGAGTTGCATTCACACATGGCAATGCAGTTTCTCACAAAGCTTCTCTTTATTATTATGTGAGGATAATTCCTTTATCACCATGGGCCCAAATAGGCTCCCAAATATCACTTTGCAGATTCCAAGAAAAGCGTGTTAGCAAACTGCTTCTTGAGGCAAGAGGTTGTAACTCTGTGAATGAACTCACAGATCAGAAAGAAGTTTCTCAGAAAGCTTCTTTCACGTTTTGAACGGATGAAATTCCTTTATCAGCGTAGGCCTCAATGTGATCCAAAGAAGCCCTTCTCAGTTTCCCCAAAGACAGTGTTAATGGACTGCTCCACGAACATAAGTGTAACTCTGTGAGATGAATTCACACATCACCAAGAAGTTTCTAAGAAAGCTTCTTTCTAGTTTTCATCTGTGGAAATTTCCTTTGTCACTGTAATGTTCATTGCGCTATGAAGTATCTAATTGCAGATTTCCAGAAAACTGTGCTAACAAAAGATCACTGAAGAGAAACGTGTAACTCTGTGAGTTGCATTCACACATGGCATGCAGTTTCTCAGAAAGCTTCTCTTAGTTATTATGTGAGGATAATTTGCCTTTATCACCATGGGCCCTCAATACGCTCCCAAATTATCACTTTGCCGATTCCACCTCAAAAGAGTGTTAGCAAACCTGCTTCTTAGGCAGAGGTTGTAACTCTGTGAGATGAACTCACAGATCAGAAAGAAGTTTCTCAGAAAGCTTCTTTCACGTTTTGAACGATTGAAATTTCCTTTATCAGCGTAGGCCTCAATGTGATCCAAAGAAGCCCTTCTCAGTTTCCCCAAAGACAGTGTTAATGGACTGCTCCACGAAACATAAGTTGTAACTCTGTGAGATGAATTCACACATCACCAAGAAGTTTCTAAGAAAGCTTCTTTCTAGTTTTCATCTGTGGAAATTTCCCTTTGTCACTGTAATGTTCATTGCGCTATGAAGTATCTAATTGCAGATTTCCAGAAAACTGTGCTAACAAACTGATCACTGAAGAGAAACGTGTAACTCTTGAGTTGCATTCACACATGGCAATGCAGTTTCTCAGAAAGCTTCTCTTTAGTTATTATGTGAGGATAATTGCTTTATCACCATGGGCCCCAATACGCTCCCAATTATCACTTTGCAGATTCCACTAAAAGCGTGTTAGCAAACTGCTTCTTGAGGCAGAGGTTGTAACTCTGTGAGATGAACTCACAGATCAGAAAGAAGTTTCTCAGAAAGCTTCTTTCACGTTTTGAACGGATGAAATTTCCTTTATCAGCGTAGGCCTCAATGTGATCCAAAGAAGCCCTTCTCAGATTCCCCAAAGACAGTGTTAATGGACTGCTCCACGAACATAAGTGTAACTCTGTGAGATGAATTCACACATCACCAAGAAGTTTCTAAGAAAGCTTCTTTCTAGTTTTCATCTGTGGAAATTTCCTTTGTCACTGTAATGTTCATTGCGCTAGTGAAGTATCTAATTGCAGATTTCCAGAAAACTGTGCTAACAAACTGATCACTGAAGAGAAACGTGTAACTCTGTGAGTTGCATTCACACATGGCAATGCAGTTTCTCAGAAAGCTTCTCCTTAGTTATTATGTGAGGATAATTCCTTTATCACCATGGGCCTCAATAGGCTCCCAAATATCACTTTGCAGATTCCACCAAAAAAGTGTTAGCAAACTGCTTCTTAAGGCAGAGGTTGTAACTCTGTGAGATGAACTCACAGATCAGAAAGAAGTTTCTCAGAAAGCTTCTTTCACGTTTTGAAACGGATGAAATTTCCTTTATCAGCGTAGGCCTCAATGTGATCCAAAGAAGCCCTTCTCAGATTCCCCAAAGACAGTGTTAATGGACTGCTCCACGAAACATAAGTGTAACTCTGTGAGATGAATTCACACATCACCAAGAAGTTTCTAAGAAAGCTTCTTTCTAGTTTTCATCTGTGAAATTTCCTTTGTCACTGTAATGTTCATTGCGCTATGAAGTATCTAATTGCAGATTTCCAGAAAACTGTGCTAACAAACTGATCACTGAAGAGAAACGTGTAACTCTGTGAGTTGCATTCACACATGGCAATGCAGTTTCTCAGAAAGCTTCTCTTAGTTATTATGTGAGGATAATTCCTTTATCACCATGGGCCCCAATAGGCTCCCAAATATCATTTTGTACAGATTACACGAACAGAGTGTTAGCCATCTGCTTCTTTGGGCAGAGGTGGTAACTCTGTGAGATGAACTCACAGATCAGAAAGAAGTTTCTCAGAAAGCTTCTTTCTCATTTTATTGGAAGATGTTTCCATTGGCCCCATTGTTTTCAAAGGGATCGGGAATATCTGTTCTCAGATTCCACACAATAGGGCTAGGCCACGGCCCCACGAAATAACAGCTGCAACTTAGTGAGTTGAATTCACACATCACAAAGCGGTTTCTCAGAAAGCTTCCCACTTTAGTAAGACGAGGTTATTTGTGGTCTTGGAGCGCCACCGTGTGTCCTATTGGCAGATTCTGCGAAAACTCTGCTAGCAAGTTTCTCAGTGGAAACAATGATGGACATCTGTGGGCTGAATTCACCCACAACAAAGAAGTTCTGAGAAGGCTTCTCTGCAGGTTTCTCTGAGGATAGTTCCTTATTCAGCATGCGATTCAACGATATCCAAGACATCACATCTGAGATTCCTCAAAATGAGTGCTAGGAAACTCCCGAGAAAGGGTGATAGAACACTGTGAAATGAATTCACATATCACAAAGCAGTTTCGCAGAAAGCTTGGTTCCGCTTTCTCTTGGAGTATATTAGTTTTCTCCTTCTATTCTTCAAAGCTATCTGAAATATCACTTCTCGGAATCCACGGAAACAGTCCTAAGAAACGGCCCAAAAAACACACTGGCGTAACTCTGTGAGTTGCATTCACACATGGCAATGCAGTTTCTCACAAAGCTTCTCTTTAGTTATTATGTGAGGATAATTCCTTTATCACCATGGGCCCCAATAGGCTCCCAAATATCACTTTGCAGATTCCAAAAAGAGTGTTAGCAAACTGCTTCTTGAGGCAGAGGTTGTAACTCTGTGAGATGAACTCACAGATCAGAAAGAAGTTTCTCAGAAAGCTTCTTTCACGTTTTGAACGGATGAAATTTCCTTTATCAGCGTAGGCCTCAATGTGATCCAAAGAAGCCCTTCTCAGTTTCCCCCAAAGACAGTGTTAATGGACTGCTCCACGAAACATAAGTGTAACTCTGTGAGATGAATTCACACATCACCAAGAAGTTCTAAGAAAGCTTCTTTCTAGTTTTCATCTGTGGAAATTTCCTTTGTCACTGTAATGTTCATTGCGCTATGAAGTATCTAATTGCAGATTTCCAGAAAACTGTGCTAACAAACTGATCACTGAAGAGAAACGTGTAACTCTGTGAGTTGCATTCACACATGGCAATGCAGTTTCTCAGAAAGCTTCTCCTTAGTTATTATGTGAGGATAATTCCTTTATCACCATGGGCCTCAATAGGCTCCCAAATATCACTTTGCAGATTCCACCAAAAAAGTGTTAGCAAACTGCTTCTTAAGGCAGAGGTTGTAACTCTGTGAGATGAACTCACAGATCAGAAAGAAGTTTCTCAGAAAGCTTCTTTCACGTTTTGAACGGATGAAATTTCCTTTATCAGCGTAGGCCTCAATGTGATCCAAAGAAGCCCTTCTCAGTTTCCCCAAAGACAGTGTTAATGGACTGCTCCACGAAACATAAGTGTAACTCTGTGAGATGAATTCACACATCACCAAGAAGTTTCTAAGAAAGCTTCTTTCTAGTTTTCATCTGTGGAAATTTCCTTTGTCACTGTAATGTTCATTGCGCTATGAAGTATCTAATTGCAGATTTCCAGAAAACTGTGCTAACAAACTGATCACTGAAGAGAAACGTGTAACTCTGTGAGTTGCATTCACACATGGCAATGCAGTTTCTCAGAAAGCTTCTCCTTAGTTATTATGTGAGGATATTTGCCTTTATCACCATGGGCCTCAATAGCTCCCAATATCACTTTGCAGATTCCACCAAAAAGCGTGTTAGCAAACTGCTTCTTAAGGCAGAGGTTGTAACTCTGTGAGATGAACTCACAGATCAGAAAGAAGTTTCTCAGAAAGCTTCTTTCACGTTTTGAACGGATGAAATTTCCTTTATCAGCGTAGGCCTCAATGTGATCCAAAGAAGCCCTTCTCAGTTTCCCCAAAGACAGTGTTAATGGACTGCTCCACGAAACATAAGTGTAACTCTGTGAGATGAATTCACACATCACCAAGAAGTTTCTAAGAAAGCTTCTTTCTAGTTTTCATCTGTGGAAATTTCCTTTGTCACTGTAATGTTCATTGCGCTATGAAGTATCTAATTGCAGATTTCCAGAAAACTGTGCTAACAAACTGATCACTGAAGAGAAACGTGTAACTCTGTGAGTTGCATTCACACATGGCAATGCAGTTTCTCAGAAAGCTTCTCTTAGTTATTATGTGAGGATAATTCCTTTATCACCATGGGCCTCAATAGGCTCCCAAATATCACTTTGCAGATTCCACCAAAAAAGTGTTAGCAAACTGCTTCTTAAGGCAGAGGTTGTAACTCTGTGAGATGAACTCACAGATCAGAAAGAAGTTTCTCAGAAAGCTTCTTTCACGTTTTGAACGGATGAAATTTCCTTTATCAGCGTAGGCCTCAATGTGATCCAAAGAAGCCCTTCTCAGTTTCCCCAAAGACAGTGTTAATGGACTGCTCCACGAAACATAAGTGTAACTCTGTGAGATGAATTCACACATCACCAAGAAGTTTCTAAGAAAGCTTCTTTCTAGTTTTCATCTGTGGAAATTTCCTTTGTCACTGTAATGTTCATTGCGCTAGTGAAGTATCTAATTGCAGATTTCCAGAAAACTGTGCTAACAAACTGATCACTGAAGAGAAACGTGTAACTCTGTGAGTTGCATTCACACATGGCAATGCAGTTTCTCAGAAAGCTTCTCTTTAGTTATTATGTGAGGATAATTCCTTTATCACCATGGGCCTCAATAGGCTCCCAAATATCACTTTGCAGATTCCACCAAAAAAGTGTTAGCAAACTGCTTCTTAAGGCAGAGGTTGTAACTCTGTGAGATGAACTCACAGATCAGAAAGAAGTTTCTCAGAAAGCTTCTTTCACGTTTTGAACGGATGAAATTTCCTTTATCAGCGTAGGCCTCAATGTGATCCAAAGAAGCCCTTCTCAGTTTCCCCAAAGACAGTGTTAATGGACTGCTCCACGAAACATAAGTGTAACTCTGTGAGATGAATTCACACATCACCAAGAAGTTTCTAAGAAAGCTTCTTTCTAGTTTTCATCTGTGGAAATTTCCTTTGTCACTGTAATGTTCATTGCGCTATGAAGTATCTAATTGCAGATTTCCAGAAAACTGTGCTAACAAACTGATCACTGAAGAGAAACGTGTAACTCTGTGAGTTGCATTCACACATGGCAATGCAGTTTCTCAGAAAGCTTCTCCTTAGTTATTATGTGAGGATAATTCCTTTATCACCATGGGCCTCAATAGGCTCCCAAATATCACTTTGCAGATTCCACCAAAAAAGTGTTAGCAAACTGCTTCTTAAGGCAGAGGTTGTAACTCTGTGAGATGAACTCACAGATCAGAAAGAAGTTTCTCAGAAAGCTTCTTTCACGTTTTGAACGGATGAAATTTCCTTTATCAGCGTAGGCCTCAATGTGATCCAAAGAAGCCCTTCTCAGTTTCCCCAAAGACAGTGTTAATGGACTGCTCCACGAAACATAAGTGTAACTCTGTGAGATGAATTCACACATCACCAAGAAGTTTCTAAGAAAGCTTCTTTCTAGTTTTCATCTGTGGAAATTTCCTTTGTCACTGTAATGTTCATTGCGCTATGAAGTATCTAATTGCAGATTTCCAGAAAACTGTGCTAACAAACTGATCACTGAAGAGAAACGTGTAACTCTGTGAGTTGCATTCACACATGGCAATGCAGTTTCTCAGAAAGCTTCTCTTTAGTTATTATGTGAGGATAATTCCTTTATCACCATGGGCCTCAATAGGCTCCCAAATATCACTTTGCAGATTCCACCAAAAGAGTGTTAGCAAACTGCTTCTTAAGGCAGAGGTTGTAACTCTGTGAGATGAACTCACAGATCAGAAAGAAGTTTCTCAGAAAGCTTCTTTCACGTTTTGAACGGATGAAATTTCCTTTATCAGCGTAGGCCTCAATGTGATCCAAAGAAGCCCTTCTCAGATTTCCCCAAAGACAGTGTTAATGGACTGCTCCACGAAACATAAGTGTAACTCTGTGAGATGAATTCACACATCACCAAGAAGTTTCTAAGAAAGCTTCTTTCTAGTTTTCATCTGTGGAAATTTCCTTTGTCACTGTAATGTTCATTGCGCTAGTGAAGTATCTAATTGCAGATTTCCAGAAAACTGTGCTAACAAACTGATCACTGAAGAGAAACGTGTAACTCTGTGAGTTGCATTCACACATGGCAATGCAGTTTCTCAGAAAGCTTCTCCTTAGTTATTATGTGAGGATAATTCCTTTATCACCATGGGCCTCAATAGGCTCCCAAATATCACTTTGCAGATTCCACCAAAAAAGTGTTAGCAAACTGCTTCTTAAGGCAGAGGTTGTAACTCTGTGAGATGAACTCACAGATCAGAAAGAAGTTTCTCAGAAAGCTTCTTTCACGTTTTGAACGGATGAAATTTCCTTTATCAGCGTAGGCCTCAATGTGATCCAAAGAAGCCCTTCTCAGTTTCCCCAAAGACAGTGTTAATGGACTGCTCCACGAAACATAAGTGTAACTCTGTGAGATGAATTCACACATCACCAAGAAGTTTCTAAGAAAGCTTCTTTCTAGTTTTCATCTGTGGAAATTTCCTTTGTCACTGTAATGTTCATTGCGCTATGAAGTATCTAATTGCAGATTTCCAGAAAACTGTGCTAACAAACTGATCACTGAAGAGAAACGTGTAACTCTGTGAGTTGCATTCACACATGGCAATGCAGTTTCTCAGAAAGCTTCTCCTTAGTTATTATGTGAGGATAATTCCTTTATCACCATGGGCCTCAATAGGCTCCCAAATATCACTTTGCAGATTCCACCAAAAAAGTGTTAGCAAACTGCTTCTTAAGGCAGAGGTTGTAACTCTGTGAGATGAACTCACAGATCAGAAAGAACTTTCTCAAAAAGCTTCTTTCACGTTTTGAACGGATGAAATTTCCTTTATCAGCGTAGGCCTCAATGTGATCCAAAGAAGCCCTTCTCAGTTTCCCCAAAGACAGTGTTAATGGACTGCTCCACGAAACATAAGTGTAACTCTGTGAGATGAATTCACACATCACCAAGAAGTTTCTAAGAAAGCTTCTTTCTAGTTTTCATCTGTGGAAATTTCCTTTGTCACTGTAATGTTCATTGCGCTATGAAGTATCTAATTGCAGATTTCCAGAAAACTGTGCTAACAAACTGATCACTGAAGAGAAACGTGTAACTCTGTGAGTTGCATTCACACATGGCAATGCAGTTTCTCAGAAAGCTTCTCTTAGTTAT
This sequence comes from Rhinopithecus roxellana, assembly GCF_007565055.1. Lineage (NCBI taxonomy): Eukaryota > Metazoa > Chordata > Mammalia > Primates > Cercopithecidae > Rhinopithecus > Rhinopithecus roxellana. Next base: position 99,049 of record NW_022142244.1, on the reverse strand, counting down.
TATGTGAGGATAATTCCTTTATCACCATGGGCCTCAATAGGCTCCCAAATATCACTTTGCAGATTCCACCAAAAAAGTGTTAGCAAACTGCTTCTTAAGGCAGAGGTTGTAACTCTGTGAGATGAACTCACAGATCAGAAAGAAGTTTCTCAGAAAGCTTCTTTCACGTTTTGAACGGATGAAATTTCCTTTATCAGCGTAGGCCTCAATGTGATCCAAAGAAGCCCTTCTCAGTTTCCCCAAAGACAGTGTTAATGGACTGCTCCACGAAACATAAGTGTAACTCTGTGAGATGAATTCACACATCACCAAGAAGTTTCTAAGAAAGCTTCTTTCTAGTTTTCATCTGTGGAAATTTCCTTTGTCACTGTAATGTTCATTGCGCTATGAAGTATCTAATTGCAGATTTCCAGAAAACTGTGCTAACAAACTGATCACTGAAGAGAAACGTGTAACTCTGTGAGTTGCATTCACACATGGCAATGCAGTTTCTCAGAAAGCTTCTCTTAGTTATTATGTGAGGATAATTCCTTTATCACCATGGGCCTCAATAGGCTCCCAAATATCACTTTGCAGATTCCACCAAAAAGTGTTAGCAAACTGCTTCTTAAGGCAGAGGTTGTAACTCTGTGAGATGAACTCACAGATCAGAAAGAAGTTTCTCAGAAAGCTTCTTTCACGTTTTGAACGGATGAAATTTCCTTTATCAGCGTAGGCCTCAATGTGATCCAAAGAAGCCCTTCTCAGTTTCCCCAAAGACAGTGTTAATGGACTGCTCCACGAAACATAAGTGTAACTCTGTGAGATGAATTCACACATCACCAAGAAGTTTCTAAGAAAGCTTCTTTCTAGTTTTCATCTGTGGAAATTTCCTTTGTCACTGTAATGTTCATTGCGCTATGAAGTATCTAATTGCAGATTTCCAGAAAACTGTGCTAACAAACTGATCACTGAAGAGAAACGTGTAACTCTGTGAGTTGCATTCACACATGGCAATGCAGTTTCTCAGAAAGCTTCTCCTTAGTTATTATGTGAGGATAATTCCTTTATCACCATGGGCCTCAATAGGCTCCCAAATATCACTTTGCAGATTCCACCAAAAAAGTGTTAGCAAACTGCTTCTTAAGGCAGAGGTTGTAACTCTGTGAGATGAACTCACAGATCAGAAAGAAGTTTCTCAGAAAGCTTCTTTCACGTTTTGAACGGATGAAATTTCCTTTATCAGCGTAGGCCTCAATGTGATCCAAAGAAGCCCTTCTCAGTTTCCCCAAAGACAGTGTTAATGGACTGCTCCACGAAACATAAGTGTAACTCTGTGAGATGAATTCACACATCACCAAGAAGTTTCTAAGAAAGCTTCTTTCTAGTTTTCATCTGTGGAAATTTCCTTTGTCACTGTAATGTTCATTGCGCTATGAAGTATCTAATTGCAGATTTCCAGAAAACTGTGCTAACAAACTGATCACTGAAGAGAAACGTGTAACTCTGTGAGTTGCATTCACACATGGCAATGCAGTTTCTCAGAAAGCTTCTCTTAGTTATTATGTGAGGATAATTCCTTTATCACCATGGGCCTCAATAGGCTCCCAATATCACTTTGCAGATTCCACCAAAAAGAGTGTTAGCAAACTGCTTCTTAAGGCAGAGGTTGTAACTCTGTGAGATGAACTCACAGATCAGAAAGAAGTTTCTCAGAAAGCTTCTTTCACGTTTTGAACGGATGAAATTTCCTTTATCAGCGTAGGCCTCAATGTGATCCAAAGAAGCCCTTCTCAGTTCCCCAAAGACAGTGTTAATGGACTGCTCCACGAAACATAAGTGTAACTCTGTGAGATGAATTCACACATCACCAAGAAGTTTCTAAGAAAGCTTCTTTCTAGTTTTCATCTGTGGAAATTTCCTTTGTCACTGTAATGTTCATTGCGCTATGAAGTATCTAATTGCAGATTTCCAGAAAACTGTGCTAACAAACTGATCACTGAAGAGAAACGTGTAACTCTGTGAGTTGCATTCACACATGGCAATGCAGTTTCTCAGAAAGCTTCTCCTTAGTTATTATGTGAGGATAATTCCTTTATCACCATGGGCCTCAATAGGCTCCCAAATATCACTTTGCAGATTCCACCAAAAAAGTGTTAGCAAACTGCTTCTTAAGGCAGAGGTTGTAACTCTGTGAGATGAACTCACAGATCAGAAAGAAGTTTCTCAGAAAGCTTCTTTCACGTTTTGAACGGATGAAATTTCCTTTATCAGCGTAGGCCTCAATGTGATCCAAAGAAGCCCTTCTCAGTTTCCCCAAAGACAGTGTTAATGGACTGCTCCACGAAACATAAGTGTAACTCTGTGAGATGAATTCACACATCACCAAGAAGTTTCTAAGAAAGCTTCTTTCTAGTTTTCATCTGTGGAAATTTCCTTTGTCACTGTAATGTTCATTGCGCTATGAAGTATCTAATTGCAGATTTCCAGAAAACTGTGCTAACAAACTGATCACTGAAGAGAAACGTATAACTCTGTGAGTTGCATTCACACATGGCAATGCAGTTTCTCAGAAAGCTTCTCTTTAGTTATTATGTGAGGATAATTCCTTTATCACCATGGGCCCCAATAGGCTCCCAAATATCATTTTGCAGATTACACGAACAGAGTGTTAGCCATCTGCTTCTTTGGGCAGAGGTGGTAACTCTGTGAGATGAACTCACAGATCAGAAAGAAGTTTCTCAGAAAGCTTCTTTCTCATTTTTATTGGAAGATGTTTCCATTGGCCCCATTGTTTTCAAAGGGATCGGGAATATCTGTTCTCAGATTCCACACAAATAGGGCTAGGCCACGGCCCCACGAAATACAGCTGCAACTTAGTGAGTTGAATTCACACATCACAAAGCGGTTTCTCAGAAAGCTTCCCACTTTAGTAAGACGAGGTTATTTGTGGTCTTGGAGCGCCACCGTGTGTCCTATTGCAGATTCTGCGAAAACTCTGCTAGCAAGTTTCTCAGTGGAAACAATGATGGACATCTGTGGGCTGAATTCACCCACAACAAAGAAGTTTCTGAGAAGGCTTCTCTGCAGTTTCTCTGAGGATAGTTCCTTATTCAGCATGCGATTCAACGATATCCAAGACATCACATCTGAGATTCCTCAAAATGAGTGCTAGGAAACTCCCCCGAGAAAGGGTGATAGAACACTGTGAAATGAATTCACATATCACAAAGCAGTTTCGCAGAAAGCTTGGTTCCGCTTTCTCTTGGAGTATATTAGTTTCTCCTTCTATTCTTCAAAGCTATCTGAAATATCACTTCTCGGAATCCACGAAACAGTCCTAAGAAACGGCCCAAAAAACACTGCGTAACTCTGTGAGTTGCATTCACACATGGCAATGCAGTTTCTCACAAAGCTTCTCTTAGTTATTATGTGAGGATAATTCCTTTATCACCATGGGCCCCAATAGGCTCCCAAATATCACTTTGCAGATTCCAAGAAAAGAGTGTTAGCAAACTGCTTCTTGAGGCAGAGGTTGTAACTCTGTGAGATGAACTCACAGATCAGAAAGAAGTTTCTCAGAAAGCTTCTTTCACGTTTTGAACGGATGAAATTTCCTTTATCAGCGTAGGCCTCAATGTGATCCAAAGAAGCCCTTCTCAGTTTCCCCAAAGACAGTGTTAATGGACTGCTCCACGAAACATAAGTGTAACTCTGTGAGATGAATTCACACATCACCAAGAAGTTTCTAAGAAAGCTTCTTTCTAGTTTTCATCTGTGGAAATTTCCTTTGTCACTGTAATGTTCATTGCGCTATGAAGTATCTAATTGCAGATTTCCAGAAAACTGTGCTAACAAACTGATCACTGAAGAGAAACGTGTAACTCTGTGAGTTGCATTCACACATGGCAATGCAGTTTCTCAGAAAGCTTCTCCTTAGTTATTATGTGAGGATAATTCCTTTATCACCATGGGCCTCAATAGGCTCCCAAATATCACTTTGCAGATTCCACCAAAAAAGTGTTAGCAAACTGCTTCTTAAGGCAGAGGTTGTAACTCTGTGAGATGAACTCACAGATCAGAAAGAAGTTTCTCAGAAAGCTTCTTTCACGTTTTGAACGGATGAAATTTCCTTTATCAGCGTAGGCCTCAATGTGATCCAAAGAAGCCCTTCTCAGTTTCCCCAAAGACAGTGTTAATGGACTGCTCCACGAAACATAAGTGTAACTCTGTGAGATGAATTCACACATCACCAAGAAGTTTCTAAGAAAGCTTCTTTCTAGTTTTCATCTGTGGAAATTTCCTTTGTCACTGTAATGTTCATTGCGCTAGTGAAGTATCTAATTGCAGATTTCCAGAAAACTGTGCTAACAAACTGATCACTGAAGAGAAACGTGTAACTCTGTGAGTTGCATTCACACATGGCAATGCAGTTTCTCAGAAAGCTTCTCTTTAGTTATTATGTGAGGATAATTCCTTTATCACCATGGGCCTCAATAGGCTCCCAAATATCACTTTGCAGATTCCACCAAAAAAGTGTTAGCAAACTGCTTCTTAAGGCAGAGGTTGTAACTCTGTGAGATGAACTCACAGATCAGAAAGAAGTTTCTCAGAAAGCTTCTTTCACGTTTTGAACGGATGAAATTTCCTTTATCAGCGTAGGCCTCAATGTGATCCAAAGAAGCCCTTCTCAGTTTCCCCAAAGACAGTGTTAATGGACTGCTCCACGAAACATAAGTGTAACTCTGTGAGATGAATTCACACATCACCAAGAAGTTTCTAAGAAAGCTTCTTTCTAGTTTTCATCTGTGGAAATTTCCTTTGTCACTGTAATGTTCATTGCGCTATGAAGTATCTAATTGCAGATTTCCAGAAAACTGTGCTAACAAACTGATCACTGAAGAGAAACGTGTAACTCTGTGAGTTGCATTCACACATGGCAATGCAGTTTCTCAGAAAGCTTCTCCTTAGTTATTATGTGAGGATAATTCCTTTATCACCATGGGCCTCAATAGGCTCCCAAATATCACTTTGCAGATTCCACCAAAAAAGTGTTAGCAAACTGCTTCTTAAGGCAGAGGTTGTAACTCTGTGAGATGAACTCACAGATCAGAAAGAAGTTTCTCAGAAAGCTTCTTTCACGTTTTGAACGGATGAAATTTCCTTTATCAGCGTAGGCCTCAATGTGATCCAAAGAAGCCCTTCTCAGTTTCCCCAAAGACAGTGTTAATGGACTGCTCCACGAAACATAAGTGTAACTCTGTGAGATGAATTCACACATCACCAAGAAGTTTCTAAGAAAGCTTCTTTCTAGTTTTCATCTGTGGAAATTTCCTTTGTCACTGTAATGTTCATTGCGCTATGAAGTATCTAATTGCAGATTTCCAGAAAACTGTGCTAACAAACTGATCACTGAAGAGAAACGTGTAACTCTGTGAGTTGCATTCACACATGGCAATGCAGTTTCTCAGAAAGCTTCTCCTTAGTTATTATGTGAGGATAATTCCTTTATCACCATGGGCCTCAATAGGCTCCCAAATATCACTTTGCAGATTCCACCAAAAAGTGTTAGCAAACTGCTTCTTAAGGCAGAGGTTGTAACTCTGTGAGATGAACTCACAGATCAGAAAGAAGTTTCTCAGAAAGCTTCTTTCACGTTTTGAACGGATGAAATTTCCTTTATCAGCGTAGGCCTCAATGTGATCCAAAGAAGCCCTTCTCAGATTCCCCAAAGACAGTGTTAATGGACTGCTCCACGAAACATAAGTGTAACTCTGTGAGATGAATTCACACATCACCAAGAAGTTTCTAAGAAAGCTTCTTTCTAGTTTTCATCTGTGGAAATTTCCTTTGTCACTGTAATGTTCATTGCGCTATGAAGTATCTAATTGCAGATTTCCAGAAAACTGTGCTAACAAACTGATCACTGAAGAGAAACGTGTAACTCTGTGAGTTGCATTCACACATGGCAATGCAGTTTCTCAGAAAGCTTCTCTTTAGTTATTATGTGAGGATAATTCCTTTATCACCATGGGCCCCAATAGGCTCCCAAATATCACTTTGCAGATTACACGAACAGAGTGTTAGCCAATCTGCTTCTTTGGGCAGGGTGGTAACTCTGTGAGATGAACTCACAGATCAAAAGAAGTTTCTCAGAAAGCTTCTTTCTCATTTTTATTGGAAGATGTTTCCATTGGCCCCATTGTTTTCAAAGGGATCGGGAATATCTGTTCTCAGATTCCACACAAATAGGGCTAGGCCACGGCCCCACGAAATACAGCTGCAACTTAGTGAGTTGAATTCACACATCACAAAGCGGTTTCTCAGAAAGCTTCCCACTTTAGTAAGACGAGGTTATTTGTGGTCTTGGAGCGCCACCGTGTGTCCTATTGCAGATTCTGCGAAAACTCTGCTAGCAAGTTTCTCAGTGGAAACAATGATGGACATCTGTGGCTGAATTCACCCACAACAAAGAAGTTTCTGAGAAGGCTTCTCTGCAGGTTTCTCTGAGGATAGTTCCTTATTCAGCATGCGATTCAACGATATCCAAGACATCACATCTGAGATTCCTCAAAATGAGTGCTAGGAAACTCCCCCGAGAAAGGGTGATAGAACACTGTGAAATGAATTCACATATCACAAAGCAGTTTCGCAGAAAGCTTGGTTCCGCTTTCTCTTGGAGTATATTAGTTTTCTCCTTCTATTCTTCAAAGCTATCTGAAATATCACTTCTCGGAATCCACGGAAACAGTCCTAAGAAACGGCCCCAAAAAACACTGGCGTAACTCTGTGAGTTGCATTCACACATGGCAATGCAGTTTCTCACAAAGCTTCTCTTTAGTTATTATGTGAGGATAATTCCTTTATCACCATGGGCCCCAATAGGCTCCCAAATATCACTTTGCAGATTCCAAGAAAAGAGTGTTAGCAAACTGCTTCTTGAGGCAGAGGTTGTAACTCTGTGAGATGAACTCACAGATCAGAAAGAAGTTTCTCAGAAAGCTTCTTTCACGTTTTGAACGGATGAAATTTCCTTTATCAGCGTAGGCCTCAATGTGATCCAAAGAAGCCCTTCTCAGTTTCCCCAAAGACAGTGTTAATGGACTGCTCCACGAAACATAAGTGTAACTCTGTGAGATGAATTCACACATCACCAAGAAGTTTCTAAGAAAGCTTCTTTCTAGTTTTCATCTGTGGAAATTTCCTTTGTCACTGTAATGTTCATTGCGCTATGAAGTATCTAATTGCAGATTTCCAGAAAACTGTGCTAACAAACTGATCACTGAAGAGAAACGTGTAACTCTGTGAGTTGCATTCACACATGGCAATGCAGTTTCTCAGAAAGCTTCTCCTTAGTTATTATGTGAGGATAATTCCTTTATCACCATGGGCCTCAATAGGCTCCCAAATATCACTTTGCAGATTCCACCAAAAAAGTGTTAGCAAACTGCTTCTTAAGGCAGAGGTTGTAACTCTGTGAGATGAACTCACAGATCAGAAAGAAGTTTCTCAGAAAGCTTCTTTCACGTTTTGAACGGATGAAATTTCCTTTATCAGCGTAGGCCTCAATGTGATCCAAAGAAGCCCTTCTCAGTTTCCCCAAAGACAGTGTTAATGGACTGCTCCACGAAACATAAGTGTAACTCTGTGAGATGAATTCACACATCACCAAGAAGTTTCTAAGAAAGCTTCTTTCTAGTTTTCATCTGTGGAAATTTCCTTTGTCACTGTAATGTTCATTGCGCTATGAAGTATCTAATTGCAGATTTCCAGAAAACTGTGCTAACAAACTGATCACTGAAGAGAAACGTGTAACTCTGTGAGTTGCATTCACACATGGCAATGCAGTTTCTCAGAAAGCTTCTCCTTAGTTATTATGTGAGGATAATTCCTTTATCACCATGGGCCTCAATAGGCTCCCAAATATCACTTTGCAGATTCCACCAAAAAAGTGTTAGCAAACTGCTTCTTAAGGCAGAGGTTGTAACTCTGTGAGATGAACTCACAGATCAGAAAGAAGTTTCTCAGAAAGCTTCTTTCACGTTTTGAACGGATGAAATTTCCTTTATCAGCGTAGGCCTCAATGTGATCCAAAGAAGCCCTTCTCAGTTTCCCCAAAGACAGTGTTAATGGACTGCTCCACGAAACATAAGTGTAACTCTGTGAGATGAATTCACACATCACCAAGAAGTTTCTAAGAAAGCTTCTTTCTAGTTTTCATCTGTGGAAATTTCCTTTGTCACTGTAATGTTCATTGCGCTATGAAGTATCTAATTGCAGATTTCCAGAAAACTGTGCTAACAAACTGATCACTGAAGAGAAACGTGTAACTCTGTGAGTTGCATTCACACATGGCAATGCAGTTTCTCAGAAAGCTTCTCCTTAGTTATTATGTGAGGATAATTCCTTTATCACCATGGGCCTCAATAGGCTCCCAAATATCACTTTGCAGATTCCACCAAAAAAGTGTTAGCAAACTGCTTCTTAAGGCAGAGGTTGTAACTCTGTGAGATGAACTCACAGATCAGAAAGAAGTTTCTCAGAAAGCTTCTTTCACGTTTTGAACGGATGAAATTTCCTTTATCAGCGTAGGCCTCAATGTGATCCAAAGAAGCCCTTCTCAGTTTCCCCAAAGACAGTGTTAATGGACTGCTCCACGAAACATAAGTGTAACTCTGTGAGATGAATTCACACATCACCAAGAAGTTTCTAAGAAAGCTTCTTTCTAGTTTTCATCTGTGGAAATTTCCTTTGTCACTGTAATGTTCATTGCGCTGTGAAGTATCTAATTGCAGATTTCCAGAAAACTGTGCTAACAAACTGATCACTGAAGAGAAACGTGTAACTCTGTGAGTTGCATTCACACATGGCAATGCAGTTTCTCAGAAAGCTTCTCTTAGTTATTATGTGAGGATAATTCCTTTATCACCATGGGCCTCAATAGGCTCCCAAATATCACTTTGCAGATTCCACCAAAAAGTGTTAGCAAACTGCTTCTTAAGGCAGAGGTTGTAACTCTGTGAGATGAACTCACAGATCAGAAAGAAGTTTCTCAGAAAGCTTCTTTCACGTTTTGAACGGATGAAATTTCCTTTATCAGCGTAGGCCTCAATGTGATCCAAAGAAGCCCTTCTCAGTTTCCCCAAAGACAGTGTTAATGGACTGCTCCACGAAACATAAGTGTAACTCTGTGAGATGAATTCACACATCACCAAGAAGTTTCTAAGAAAGCTTCTTTCTAGTTTTCATCTGTGGAAATTTCCTTTGTCACTGTAATGTTCATTGCGCTATGAAGTATCTAATTGCAGATTTCCAGAAAACTGTGCTAACAAACTGATCACTGAAGAGAAACGTGTAACTCTGTGAGTTGCATTCACACATGGCAATGCAGTTTCTCAGAAAGCTTCTCCTTAGTTATTATGTGAGGATAATTCCTTTATCACCATGGGCCTCAATAGGCTCCCAAATATCACTTTGCAGATTCCACCAAAAAAGTGTTAGCAAACTGCTTCTTAAGGCAGAGGTTGTAACTCTGTGAGATGAACTCACAGATCAGAAAGAAGTTTCTCAGAAAGCTTCTTTCACGTTTTGAACGGATGAAATTTCCTTTATCAGCGTAGGCCTCAATGTGATCCAAAGAAGCCCTTCTCAGTTTCCCCAAAGACAGTGTTAATGGACTGCTCCACGAAACATAAGTGTAACTCTGTGAGATGAATTCACACATCACCAAGAAGTTTCTAAGAAAGCTTCTTTCTAGTTTTCATCTGTGGAAATTTCCTTTGTCACTGTAATGTTCATTGCGCTATGAAGTATCTAATTGCAGATTTCCAGAAAACTGTGCTAACAAACTGATCACTGAAGAGAAACGTGTAACTCTGTGAGTTGCATTCACACATGGCAATGCAGTTTCTCAGAAAGCTTCTCTTTAGTTATTATGTGAGGATAATTCCTTTATCACCATGGGCCTCAATAGGCTCCCAAATATCACTTTGCAGATTCCACCAAAAAAGTGTTAGCAAACTGCTTCTTAAGGCAGAGGTTGTAACTCTGTGAGATGAACTCACAGATCAGAAAGAAGTTTCTCAGAAAGCTTCTTTCACGTTTTGAACGGATGAAATTTCCTTTATCAGCGTAGGCCTCAATGTGATCCAAAGAAGCCCTTCTCAGTTTCCCCAAAGACAGTGTTAATGGACTGCTCCACGAAACATAAGTGTAACTCTGTGAGATGAATTCACACATCACCAAGAAGTTTCTAAGAAAGCTTCTTTCTAGTTTTCATCTGTGGAAATTTCCTTTGTCACTGTAATGTTCATTGCGCTATGAAGTATCTAATTGCAGATTTCCAGAAAACTGTGCTAACAAACTGATCACTGAAGAGAAACGTGTAACTCTGTGAGTTGCATTCACACATGGCAATGCAGTTTCTCAGAAAGCTTCTCCTTAGTTATTATGTGAGGATAATTCCTTTATCACCATGGGCCTCAATAGGCTCCCAAATATCACTTTGCAGATTCCACCAAAAAGTGTTAGCAAACTGCTTCTTAAGGCAGAGGTTGTAACTCTGTGAGATGAACTCACAGATCAGAAAGAAGTTTCTCAGAAAGCTTCTTTCACGTTTTGAACGGATGAAATTTCCTTTATCAGCGTAGGCCTCAATGTGATCCAAAGAAGCCCTTCTCAGTTTCCCCAAAGACAGTGTTAATGGACTGCTCCACGAAACATAAGTGTAACTCTGTGAGATGAATTCACACATCACCAAGAAGTTTCTAAGAAAGCTTCTTTCTAGTTTTCATCTGTGGAAATTTCCTTTGTCACTGTAATGTTCATTGCGCTATGAAGTATCTAATTGCAGATTTCCAGAAAACTGTGCTAACAAACTGATCACTGAAGAGAAACGTGTAACTCTGTGAGTTGCATTCACACATGGCAATGCAGTTTCTCAGAAAGCTTCTCCTTAGTTATTATGTGAGGATAATTCCTTTATCACCATGGGCCTCAATAGGCTCCCAAATATCACTTTGCAGATTCCACCAAAAAAGTGTTAGCAAACTGCTTCTTAAGGCAGAGGTTGTAACTCTGTGAGATGAACTCACAGATCAGAAAGAACTTTCTCAAAAAGCTTCTTTCACGTTTTGAACGGATGAAATTTCCTTTATCAGCGTAGGCCTCAATGTGATCCAAAGAAGCCCTTCTCAGATTCCCCAAAGACAGTGTTAATGGACTGCTCCACGAAACATAAGTGTAACTCTGTGAGATGAATTCACACATCACCAAGAAGTTTCTAAGAAAGCTTCTTTCTAGTTTTCATCTGTGGAAATTTCCTTTGTCACTGTAATGTTCATTGCGCTATGAAGTATCTAATTGCAGATTTCCAGAAAACTGTGCTAACAAACTGATCACTGAAGAGAAACGTATAACTCTGTGAGTTGCATTCACACATGGCAATGCAGTTTCTCAGAAAGCTTCTCTTTAGTTATTATGTGAGGATAATTCCTTTATCACCATGGGCCCCAATAGGCTCCCAAATATCATTTTGCAGATTACACGAACAGAGTGTTAGCCATCTGCTTCTTTAGGGCAGAGGTGGTAACTCTGTGAGATGAACTCACAGATCAGAAAGAAGTTTCTCAGAAAGCTTCTTTCTCATTTTTATTGGAAGATGTTTCCATTGGCCCCATTGTTTTCAAAGGGATCGGGAATATCTGTTCTCAGATTCCACACAAATAGGGCTAGGCCACGGCCCCACGAAATACAGCTGCAACTTAGTGAGTTGAATTCACACATCACAAAGCGGTTTCTCAGAAAGCTTCCCACTTTAGTAAGACGAGGTTATTTGTGGTCTTGGAGCGCCACCGTGTGTCCTATTGCAGATTCTGCGAAAACTCTGCTAGCAAGTTTCTCAGTGGAAACAATGATGGACATCTGTGGGCTGAATTCACCCACAACAAAGAAGTTTCTGAGAAGGCTTCTCTGCAGGTTTCTCTGAGGATAGTTCCTTATTCAGCATGCGATTCAACGATATCCAAGACATCACATCTGAGATTCCTCAAAATGAGTGCTAGGAAACTCCCCCGAGAAAGGGTGATAGAACACTGTGAAATGAATTCACATATCACAAAGCAGTTTCGCAAAGCTTGGTTCCGCTTTCTCTTGGAGTATATTAGTTTTCTCCTTCTATTCTTCAAAGCTATCTGAAATATCACTTCTCGGAATCCACGGAAACAGTCCTAAGAAACGGCCCCAAAAAACACTGGCGTAACTCTGTGAGTTGCATTCACACATGGCAATGCAGTTTCTCACAAAGCTTCTCTTTAGTTATTATGTGAGGATAATTCCTTTATCACCATGGGCCCCAATAGGCTCCCAAATATCACTTTGCAGATTCCAAGAAAAGAGTGTTAGCAAACTGCTTCTTGAGGCAGAGGTTGTAACTCTGTGAGATGAACTCACAGATCAGAAAGAAGTTTCTCAGAAAGCTTCTTTCACGTTTTGAACGGATGAAATTTCCTTTATCAGCGTAGGCCTCAATGTGATCCAAAGAAGCCCTTCTCAGTTTCCCCAAAGACAGTGTTAATGGACTGCTCCACGAAACATAAGTGTAACTCTGTGAGATGAATTCACACATCACCAAGAAGTTTCTAAGAAAGCTTCTTTCTAGTTTTCATCTGTGGAAATTTCCTTTGTCACTGTAATGTTCATTGCGCTATGAAGTATCTAATTGCAGATTTCCAGAAAACTGTGCTAACAAACTGATCACTGAAGAGAAACGTGTAACTCTGTGAGTTGCATTCACACATGGCAATGCAGTTTCTCAGAAAGCTTCTCCTTAGTTATTATGTGAGGATAATTCCTTTATCACCATGGGCCTCAATAGGCTCCCAAATATCACTTTGCAGATTCCACCAAAAAGTGTTAGCAAACTGCTTCTTAAGGCAGAGGTTGTAACTCTGTGAGATGAACTCACAGATCAGAAAGAAGTTTCTCAGAAAGCTTCTTTCACGTTTTGAACGGATGAAATTTCCTTTATCAGCGTAGGCCTCAATGTGATCCAAAGAAGCCCTTCTCAGTTTCCCCAAAGACAGTGTTAATGGACTGCTCCACGAAACATAAGTGTAACTCTGTGAGATGAATTCACACATCACCAAGAAGTTTCTAAGAAAGCTTCTTTCTAGTTTTCATCTGTGGAAATTTCCTTTGTCACTGTAATGTTCATTGCGCTATGAAGTATCTAATTGCAGATTTCCAGAAAACTGTGCTAACAAACTGATCACTGAAGAGAAACGTGTAACTCTGTGAGTTGCATTCACACATGGCAATGCAGTTTCTCAGAAAGCTTCTCCTTAGTTATTATGTGAGGATAATTCCTTTATCACCATGGGCCTCAATAGGCTCCCAAATATCACTTTGCAGATTCCACCAAAAAAGTGTTAGCAAACTGCTTCTTAAGGCAGAGGTTGTAACTCTGTGAGATGAACTCACAGATCAGAAAGAAGTTTCTCAGAAAGCTTCTTTCACGTTTTGAACGGATGAAATTTCCTTTATCAGCGTAGGCCTCAATGTGATCCAAAGAAGCCCTTCTCAGTTTCCCCAAAGACAGTGTTAATGGACTGCTCCACGAAACATAAGTGTAACTCTGTGAGATGAATTCACACATCACCAAGAAGTTTCTAAGAAAGCTTCTTTCTAGTTTTCATCTGTGGAAATTTCCTTTGTCACTGTAATGTTCATTGCGCTATGAAGTATCTAATTGCAGATTTCCAGAAAACTGTGCTAACAAACTGATCACTGAAGAGAAACGTGTAACTCTGTGAGTTGCATTCACACATGGCAATGCAGTTTCTCAGAAAGCTTCTCCTTAGTTATTATGTGAGGATAATTCCTTTATCACCATGGGCCTCAATAGGCTCCCAAATATCACTTTGCAGATTCCACCAAAAAAGTGTTAGCAAACTGCTTCTTAAGGCAGAGGTTGTAACTCTGTGAGATGAACTCACAGATCAGAAAGAAGTTTCTCAGAAAGCTTCTTTCACGTTTTGAACGGATGAAATTTCCTTTATCAGCGTAGGCCTCAATGTGATCCAAAGAAGCCCTTCTCAGTTTCCCCAAAGACAGTGTTAATGGACTGCTCCACGAAACATAAGTGTAACTCTGTGAGATGAATTCACACATCACCAAGAAGTTTCTAAGAAAGCTTCTTTCTAGTTTTCATCTGTGGAAATTTCCTTTGTCACTGTAATGTTCATTGCGCTAGTGAAGTATCTAATTGCAGATTTCCAGAAAACTGTGCTAACAAACTGATCACTGAAGAGAAACGTGTAACTCTGTGAGTTGCATTCACACATGGCAATGCAGTTTCTCAGAAAGCTTCTCCTTAGTTATTATGTGAGGATAATTCCTTTATCACCATGGGCCTCAATAGGCTCCCAAATATCACTTTGCAGATTCCACCAAAAAGTGTTAGCAAACTGCTTCTTAAGGCAGAGGTTGTAACTCTGTGAGATGAACTCACAGATCAGAAAGAAGTTTCTCAGAAAGCTTCTTTCACGTTTTGAACGGATGAAATTTCCTTTATCAGCGTAGGCCTCAATGTGATCCAAAGAAGCCCTTCTCAGTTTCCCCAAAGACAGTGTTAATGGACTGCTCCACGAAACATAAGTGTAACTCTGTGAGATGAATTCACACATCACCAAGAAGTTTCTAAGAAAGCTTCTTTCTAGTTTTCATCTGTGGAAATTTCCTTTGTCACTGTAATGTTCATTGCGCTATGAAGTATCTAATTGCAGATTTCCAGAAAACTGTGCTAACAAACTGATCACTGAAGAGAAACGTGTAACTCTGTGAGTTGCATTCACACATGGCAATGCAGTTTCTCAGAAAGCTTCTCCTTAGTTATTATGTGAGGATAATTCCTTTATCACCATGGGCCTCAATAGGCTCCCAAATATCACTTTGCAGATTCCACCAAAAAAGTGTTAGCAAACTGCTTCTTAAGGCAGAGGTTGTAACTCTGTGAGATGAACTCACAGATCAGAAAGAAGTTTCTCAGAAAGCTTCTTTCACGTTTTGAACGGATGAAATTTCCTTTATCAGCGTAGGCCTCAATGTGATCCAAAGAAGCCCTTCTCAGTTTCCCCAAAGACAGTGTTAATGGACTGCTCCACGAAACATAAGTGTAACTCTGTGAGATGAATTCACACATCACCAAGAAGTTTCTAAGAAAGCTTCTTTCTAGTTTTCATCTGTGGAAATTTCCTTTGTCACTGTAATGTTCATTGCGCTATGAAGTATCTAATTGCAGATTTCCAGAAAACTGTGCTAACAAACTGATCACTGAAGAGAAACGTGTAACTCTGTGAGTTGCATTCACACATGGCAATGCAGTTTCTCAGAAAGCTTCTCTTAGTTATTATGTGAGGATAATTCCTTTATCACCATGGGCCTCAATAGGCTCCCAATATCACTTTGCAGATTCCACCTAAAAGAGTGTTAGCAAACTGCTTCTTAAGGCAGAGGTTGTAACTCTGTGAGATGAACTCACAGATCAGAAAGAAGTTTCTCAGAAAGCTTCTTTCACGTTTTGAACGGATGAAATTTCCTTTATCAGCGTAGGCCTCAATGTGATCCAAAGAAGCCCTTCTCAGATTTCCCCAAAGACAGTGTTAATGGACTGCTCCACGAAACATAAGTGTAACTCTGTGAGATGAATTCACACATCACCAAGAAGTTTCTAAGAAAGCTTCTTTCTAGTTTTCATCTGTGGAAATTTCCTTTGTCACTGTAATGTTCATTGCGCTGTGAAGTATCTAATTGCAGATTTCCAGAAAACTGTGCTAACAAACTGATCACTGAAGAGAAACGTGTAACTCTGTGAGTTGCATTCACACATGGCAATGCAGTTTCTCAGAAAGCTTCTCCTTAGTTATTATGTGAGGATAATTCCTTTATCACCATGGGCCTCAATAGGCTCCCAAATATCACTTTGCAGATTCCACCAAAAAAGTGTTAGCAAACTGCTTCTTAAGGCAGAGGTTGTAACTCTGTGAGATGAACTCACAGATCAGAAAGAAGTTTCTCAGAAAGCTTCTTTCACGTTTTGAACGGATGAAATTTCCTTTATCAGCGTAGGCCTCAATGTGATCCAAAGAAGCCCTTCTCAGTTTCCCCAAAGACAGTGTTAATGGACTGCTCCACGAAACATAAGTGTAACTCTGTGAGATGAATTCACACATCACCAAGAAGTTTCTAAGAAAGCTTCTTTCTAGTTTTCATCTGTGGAAATTTCCTTTGTCACTGTAATGTTCATTGCGCTATGAAGTATCTAATTGCAGATTTCCAGAAAACTGTGCTAACAAACTGATCACTGAAGAGAAACGTGTAACTCTGTGAGTTGCATTCACACATGGCAATGCAGTTTCTCAGAAAGCTTCTCTTAGTTATTATGTGAGGATAATTCCTTTATCACCATGGGCCTCAATAGGCTCCCAATATCACTTTGCAGATTCCACCAAAAGAGTGTTAGCAAACTGCTTCTTAAGGCAGAGGTTGTAACTCTGTGAGATGAACTCACAGATCAGAAAGAAGTTTCTCAGAAAGCTTCTTTCACGTTTTGAACGGATGAAATTTCCTTTATCAGCGTAGGCCTCAATGTGATCCAAAGAAGCCCTTCTCAGATTCCCCAAAGACAGTGTTAATGGACTGCTCCACGAAACATAAGTGTAACTCTGTGAGATGAATTCACACATCACCAAGAAGTTTCTAAGAAAGCTTCTTTCTAGTTTTCATCTGTGGAAATTTCCTTTGTCACTGTAATGTTCATTGCGCTATGAAGTATCTAATTGCAGATTTCCAGAAAACTGTGCTAACAAACTGATCACTGAAGAGAAACGTGTAACTCTGTGAGTTGCATTCACACATGGCAATGCAGTTTCTCAGAAAGCTTCTCTTAGTTATTATGTGAGGATAATTCCTTTATCACCATGGGCCTCAATAGGCTCCCAAATATCACTTTGCAGATTCCACCAAAAAAGTGTTAGCAAACTGCTTCTTAAGGCAGAGGTTGTAACTCTGTGAGATGAACTCACAGATCAGAAAGAAGTTTCTCAGAAAGCTTCTTTCACGTTTTGAACGGATGAAATTTCCTTTATCAGCGTAGGCCTCAATGTGATCCAAAGAAGCCCTTCTCAGTTTCCCCAAAGACAGTGTTAATGGACTGCTCCACGAAACATAAGTGTAACTCTGTGAGATGAATTCACACATCACCAAGAAGTTTCTAAGAAAGCTTCTTTCTAGTTTTCATCTGTGGAAATTTCCTTTGTCACTGTAATGTTCATTGCGCTATGAAGTATCTAATTGCAGATTTCCAGAAAACTGTGCTAACAAACTGATCACTGA
Organism: Rhinopithecus roxellana; assembly: GCF_007565055.1. Classification (NCBI taxonomy): domain Eukaryota; kingdom Metazoa; phylum Chordata; class Mammalia; order Primates; family Cercopithecidae; genus Rhinopithecus; species Rhinopithecus roxellana. The sequence continues at coordinate 81,679 of NW_022142244.1, read as the reverse complement.
AGAGAAACGTGTAACTCTGTGAGTTGCATTCACACATGGCAATGCAGTTTCTCAGAAAGCTTCTCCTTAGTTATTATGTGAGGATAATTCCTTTATCACCATGGGCCTCAATAGGCTCCCAAATATCACTTTGCAGATTCCACCAAAAAGTGTTAGCAAACTGCTTCTTAAGGCAGAGGTTGTAACTCTGTGAGATGAACTCACAGATCAGAAAGAAGTTTCTCAGAAAGCTTCTTTCACGTTTTGAACGGATGAAATTTCCTTTATCAGCGTAGGCCTCAATGTGATCCAAAGAAGCCCTTCTCAGTTTCCCCAAAGACAGTGTTAATGGACTGCTCCACGAAACATAAGTGTAACTCTGTGAGATGAATTCACACATCACCAAGAAGTTTCTAAGAAAGCTTCTTTCTAGTTTTCATCTGTGGAAATTTCCTTTGTCACTGTAATGTTCATTGCGCTATGAAGTATCTAATTGCAGATTTCCAGAAAACTGTGCTAACAAACTGATCACTGAAGAGAAACGTGTAACTCTGTGAGTTGCATTCACACATGGCAATGCAGTTTCTCAGAAAGCTTCTCTTAGTTATTATGTGAGGATAATTCCTTTATCACCATGGGCCTCAATAGGCTCCCAAATATCACTTTGCAGATTCCACCAAAAGAGTGTTAGCAAACTGCTTCTTAGGCAGAGGTTGTAACTCTGTGAGATGAACTCACAGATCAGAAAGAAGTTTCTCAGAAAGCTTCTTTCACGTTTTGAACGGATGAAATTTCCTTTATCAGCGTAGGCCTCAATGTGATCCAAAGAAGCCCTTCTCAGATTCCCCAAAAATAGGGCTAGGCCACGGCCCCACGAAATACAGCTGCAACTTAGTGAGTTGAATTCACACATCACAAAGCGGTTTCTCAGAAAGCTTCCCACTTTAGTAAGACGAGGTTATTTGTGGTCTTGGAGCGCCACCGTGTGTCCTATTGCAGATTCTGCGAAAACTCTGCTAGCAAGTTTCTCAGTGGAAACAATGATGGACATCTGTGGGCTGAATTCACCCACAACAAAGAAGTTTCTGAGAAGGCTTCTCTGCAGGTTTCTCTGAGGATAGTTCCTTATTCAGCATGCGATTCAACGATATCCAAGACATCACATCTGAGATTCCTCAAAATGAGTGCTAGGAAACTCCCCCGAGAAAGGGTGATAGAACACTGTGAAATGAATTCACATATCACAAAGCAGTTTCGCAGAAAGCTTGGTTCGCTTTCTCTTGGAGTATATTAGTTTTCTCCTTCTATTCTTCAAAGCTATCTGAAATATCACTTCGGAATCCACGGAAACAGTCCTAAGAAACGGCCCCAAAAAACACTGGCGTAACTCTGTGAGTTGCATTCACACATGGCAATGCAGTTTCTCACAAAGCTTCTCTTTAGTTATTATGTGAGGATAATTCCTTTATCACCATGGGCCCCAATAGGCTCCCAAATATCACTTTGCAGATTCCAAGAAAAGAGTGTTAGCAAACTGCTTCTTGAGGCAGAGGTTGTAACTCTGTGAGATGAACTCACAGATCAGAAAGAAGTTTCTCAGAAAGCTTCTTTCACGTTTTGAACGGATGAAATTTCCTTTATCAGCGTAGGCCTCAATGTGATCCAAAGAAGCCCTTCTCAGTTTCCCCAAAGACAGTGTTAATGGACTGCTCCACGAAACATAAGTGTAACTCTGTGAGATGAATTCACACATCACCAAGAAGTTTCTAAGAAAGCTTCTTTCTAGTTTTCATCTGTGGAAATTTCCTTTGTCACTGTAATGTTCATTGCGCTATGAAGTATCTAATTGCAGATTTCCAGAAAACTGTGCTAACAAACTGATCACTGAAGAGAAACGTGTAACTCTGTGAGTTGCATTCACACATGGCAATGCAGTTTCTCAGAAAGCTTCTCCTTAGTTATTATGTGAGGATAATTCCTTTATCACCATGGGCCTCAATAGGCTCCCAAATATCACTTTGCAGATTCCACCAAAAAGTGTTAGCAAACTGCTTCTTAAGGCAGAGGTTGTAACTCTGTGAGATGAACTCACAGATCAGAAAGAAGTTTCTCAGAAAGCTTCTTTCACGTTTTGAACGGATGAAATTTCCTTTATCAGCGTAGGCCTCAATGTGATCCAAAGAAGCCCTTCTCAGTTTCCCCAAAGACAGTGTTAATGGACTGCTCCACGAAACATAAGTGTAACTCTGTGAGATGAATTCACACATCACCAAGAAGTTTCTAAGAAAGCTTCTTTCTAGTTTTCATCTGTGGAAATTTCCTTTGTCACTGTAATGTTCATTGCGCTATGAAGTATCTAATTGCAGATTTCCAGAAAACTGTGCTAACAAACTGATCACTGAAGAGAAACGTGTAACTCTGTGAGTTGCATTCACACATGGCAATGCAGTTTCTCAGAAAGCTTCTCCTTAGTTATTATGTGAGGATAATTCCTTTATCACCATGGGCCTCAATAGGCTCCCAAATATCACTTTGCAGATTCCACCAAAAAAGTGTTAGCAAACTGCTTCTTAAGGCAGAGGTTGTAACTCTGTGAGATGAACTCACAGATCAGAAAGAAGTTTCTCAGAAAGCTTCTTTCACGTTTTGAACGGATGAAATTTCCTTTATCAGCGTAGGCCTCAATGTGATCCAAAGAAGCCCTTCTCAGTTTCCCCAAAGACAGTGTTAATGGACTGCTCCACGAAACATAAGTGTAACTCTGTGAGATGAATTCACACATCACCAAGAAGTTTCTAAGAAAGCTTCTTTCTAGTTTTCATCTGTGGAAATTTCCTTTGTCACTGTAATGTTCATTGCGCTATGAAGTATCTAATTGCAGATTTCCAGAAAACTGTGCTAACAAACTGATCACTGAAGAGAAACGTGTAACTCTGTGAGTTGCATTCACACATGGCAATGCAGTTTCTCAGAAAGCTTCTCCTTAGTTATTATGTGAGGATAATTCCTTTATCACCATGGGCCTCAATAGGCTCCCAAATATCACTTTGCAGATTCCACCAAAAAGTGTTAGCAAACTGCTTCTTAAGGCAGAGGTTGTAACTCTGTGAGATGAACTCACAGATCAGAAAGAAGTTTCTCAGAAAGCTTCTTTCACGTTTTGAACGGATGAAATTTCCTTTATCAGCGTAGGCCTCAATGTGATCCAAAGAAGCCCTTCTCAGTTTCCCCAAAGACAGTGTTAATGGACTGCTCCACGAAACATAAGTGTAACTCTGTGAGATGAATTCACACATCACCAAGAAGTTTCTAAGAAAGCTTCTTTCTAGTTTTCATCTGTGGAAATTTCCTTTGTCACTGTAATGTTCATTGCGCTATGAAGTATCTAATTGCAGATTTCCAGAAAACTGTGCTAACAAACTGATCACTGAAGAGAAACGTGTAACTCTGTGAGTTGCATTCACACATGGCAATGCAGTTTCTCAGAAAGCTTCTCTTAGTTATTATGTGAGGATAATTCCTTTATCACCATGGGCCTCAATAGGCTCCCAAATATCACTTTGCAGATTCCACCAAAAAGTGTTAGCAAACTGCTTCTTAAGGCAGAGGTTGTAACTCTGTGAGATGAACTCACAGATCAGAAAGAAGTTTCTCAGAAAGCTTCTTTCACGTTTTGAACGGATGAAATTTCCTTTATCAGCGTAGGCCTCAATGTGATCCAAAGAAGCCCTTCTCAGATTCCCCAAAGACAGTGTTAATGGACTGCTCCACGAAACATAAGTGTAACTCTGTGAGATGAATTCACACATCACCAAGAAGTTTCTAAGAAAGCTTCTTTCTAGTTTTCATCTGTGGAAATTTCCTTTGTCACTGTAATGTTCATTGCGCTAGTGAAGTATCTAATTGCAGATTTCCAGAAAACTGTGCTAACAAACTGATCACTGAAGAGAAACGTGTAACTCTGTGAGTTGCATTCACACATGGCAATGCAGTTTCTCAGAAAGCTTCTCCTTAGTTATTATGTGAGGATAATTCCTTTATCACCATGGGCCTCAATAGGCTCCCAAATATCACTTTGCAGATTCCACCAAAAAGTGTTAGCAAACTGCTTCTTAAGGCAGAGGTTGTAACTCTGTGAGATGAACTCACAGATCAGAAAGAAGTTTCTCAGAAAGCTTCTTTCACGTTTTGAACGGATGAAATTTCCTTTATCAGCGTAGGCCTCAATGTGATCCAAAGAAGCCCTTCTCAGTTTCCCCAAAGACAGTGTTAATGGACTGCTCCACGAAACATAAGTGTAACTCTGTGAGATGAATTCACACATCACCAAGAAGTTTCTAAGAAAGCTTCTTTCTAGTTTTCATCTGTGGAAATTTCCTTTGTCACTGTAATGTTCATTGCGCTATGAAGTATCTAATTGCAGATTTCCAGAAAACTGTGCTAACAAACTGATCACTGAAGAGAAACGTGTAACTCTGTGAGTTGCATTCACACATGGCAATGCAGTTTCTCAGAAAGCTTCTCTTAGTTATTATGTGAGGATAATTCCTTTATCACCATGGGCCTCAATAGGCTCCCAATATCACTTTGCAGATTCCACCAAAAAGTGTTAGCAAACTGCTTCTTAAGGCAGAGGTTGTAACTCTGTGAGATGAACTCACAGATCAGAAAGAAGTTTCTCAGAAAGCTTCTTTCACGTTTTGAACGGATGAAATTTCCTTTATCAGCGTAGGCCTCAATGTGATCCAAAGAAGCCCTTCTCAGATTTCCCCAAAGACAGTGTTAATGGACTGCTCCACGAAACATAAGTGTAACTCTGTGAGATGAATTCACACATCACCAAGAAGTTTCTAAGAAAGCTTCTTTCTAGTTTTCATCTGTGGAAATTTCCTTTGTCACTGTAATGTTCATTGCGCTGTGAAGTATCTAATTGCAGATTTCCAGAAAACTGTGCTAACAAACTGATCACTGAAGAGAAACGTGTAACTCTGTGAGTTGCATTCACACATGGCAATGCAGTTTCTCAGAAAGCTTCTCCTTAGTTATTATGTGAGGATAATTCCTTTATCACCATGGGCCTCAATAGGCTCCCAAATATCACTTTGCAGATTCCACCAAAAAGTGTTAGCAAACTGCTTCTTAAGGCAGAGGTTGTAACTCTGTGAGATGAACTCACAGATCAGAAAGAAGTTTCTCAGAAAGCTTCTTTCACGTTTTGAACGGATGAAATTTCCTTTATCAGCGTAGGCCTCAATGTGATCCAAAGAAGCCCTTCTCAGTTTCCCCAAAGACAGTGTTAATGGACTGCTCCACGAAACATAAGTGTAACTCTGTGAGATGAATTCACACATCACCAAGAAGTTTCTAAGAAAGCTTCTTTCTAGTTTTCATCTGTGGAAATTTCCTTTGTCACTGTAATGTTCATTGCGCTATGAAGTATCTAATTGCAGATTTCCAGAAAACTGTGCTAACAAACTGATCACTGAAGAGAAACGTGTAACTCTGTGAGTTGCATTCACACATGGCAATGCAGTTTCTCAGAAAGCTTCTCCTTAGTTATTATGTGAGGATAATTCCTTTATCACAATGGGCCTCAATAGGCTCCCAAATATCACTTTGCAGATTCCACCAAAAAGTGTTAGCAAACTGCTTCTTAAGGCAGAGGTTGTAACTCTGTGAGATGAACTCACAGATCAGAAAGAACTTTCTCAGAAAGCTTCTTTCACGTTTTGAACGGGTGAAATTTCCTTTATCAGCGTAGGCCTCAATGTGATCCAAAGAAGCCCTTCTCAGATTCCCCAAAGACAGTGTTAATGGACTGCTCCACGAAACATAAGTGTAACTCTGTGAGATGAATTCACACATCACCAAGAAGTTTCTAAGAAAGCTTCTTTCTAGTTTTCATCTGTGGAAATTTCCTTTGTCACTGTAATGTTCATTGCGCTATGAAGTATCTAATTGCAGATTTCCAGAAAACTGTGCTAACAAACTGATCACTGAAGAGAAACGTATAACTCTGTGAGTTGCATTCACACATGGCAATGCAGTTTCTCAGAAAGCTTCTCTTTAGTTATTATGTGAGGATAATTCCTTTATCACCATGGGCCCCAATAGGCTCCCAAATATCATTTTGCAGATTACACGAACAGAGTGTTAGCCATCTGCTTCTTTGGGCAGAGGTGGTAACTCTGTGAGATGAACTCACAGATCAAAAGAAGTTTCTCAGAAAGCTTCTTTCATTTTTATTGGAAGATGTTTTCCATTGGCCCCATTGTTTCAAAGGGATCGGGAATATCTGTTCTCAGATTCCACACAAATAGGGCTAGGCCACGGCCCCACGAAATACAGCTGCAACTTAGTGAGTTGAATTCACACATCACAAAGCGGTTTCTCAGAAAGCTTCCCACTTTAGTAAGACGAGGTTATTTGTGGTCTTGGAGCACCACCGTGTGTCCTATTGCAGATTCTGCGAAAACTCTGCTAGCAAGTTTCTCAGTGGAAACAATGATGGACATCTGTGGGCTGAATTCACCCACAACAAAGAAGTTTCTGAGAAGGCTTCTCTGCAGGTTTCTCTGAGGATAGTTCCTTATCAGCATGCGATTCAACGATATCCAAGACATCACATCTGAGATTCCTCAAAATGAGTGCTAGGAAACTCCCCCGAAAGGGTGATAGAACACTGTGAAATGAATTCACATATCACAAAAGCAGTTTCGCAGAAAGCTTGGTTCCGCTTTCTCTTGGAGTATATTAGTTTTCTCCTTCTATTCTTCAAAGCTATCTGAAATATCACTTCTCGGAATCCACGGAAACAGTCCTAAGAAACGGCCCCAAAAAACACTGGCGTAACTCTGTGAGTTGCATTCACACATGGCAATGCAGTTTCTCACAAAGCTTCTCTTTAGTTATTATGTGAGGATAATTCCTTTATCACCATGGGCCCCAATAGGCTCCCAAATATCACTTTGCAGATTCCAAGAAAAGAGTGTTAGCAAACTGCTTCTTGAGGCAGAGGTTGTAACTCTGTGAGATGAACTCACAGATCAGAAAGAAGTTTCTCAGAAAGCTTCTTTCACGTTTTGAACGGATGAAATTTCCTTTATCAGCGTAGGCCTCAATGTGATCCAAAGAAGCCCTTCTCAGTTTCCCCAAAGACAGTGTTAATGGACTGCTCCACGAAACATAAGTGTAACTCTGTGAGATGAATTCACACATCACCAAGAAGTTTCTAAGAAAGCTTCTTTCTAGTTTTCATCTGTGGAAATTTCCTTTGTCACTGTAATGTTCATTGCGCTATGAAGTATCTAATTGCAGATTTCCAGAAAACTGTGCTAACAAACTGATCACTGAAGAGAAACGTGTAACTCTGTGAGTTGCATTCACACATGGCAATGCAGTTTCTCAGAAAGCTTCTCCTTAGTTATTATGTGAGGATAATTCCTTTATCACCATGGGCCTCAATAGGCTCCCAAATATCACTTTGCAGATTCCACCAAAAAAGTGTTAGCAAACTGCTTCTTAAGGCAGAGGTTGTAACTCTGTGAGATGAACTCACAGATCAGAAAGAAGTTTCTCAGAAAGCTTCTTTCACGTTTTGAACGGATGAAATTTCCTTTATCAGCGTAGGCCTCAATGTGATCCAAAGAAGCCCTTCTCAGTTTCCCCAAAGACAGTGTTAATGGACTGCTCCACGAAACATAAGTGTAACTCTGTGAGATGAATTCACACATCACCAAGAAGTTTCTAAGAAAGCTTCTTTCTAGTTTTCATCTGTGGAAATTTCCTTTGTCACTGTAATGTTCATTGCGCTATGAAGTATCTAATTGCAGATTTCCAGAAAACTGTGCTAACAAACTGATCACTGAAGAGAAACGTGTAACTCTGTGAGTTGCATTCACACATGGCAATGCAGTTTCTCAGAAAGCTTCTCCTTAGTTATTATGTGAGGATAATTCCTTTATCACCATGGGCCTCAATAGGCTCCCAAATATCACTTTGCAGATTCCACCAAAAAAGTGTTAGCAAACTGCTTCTTAAGGCAGAGGTTGTAACTCTGTGAGATGAACTCACAGATCAGAAAGAAGTTTCTCAGAAAGCTTCTTTCACGTTTTGAACGGATGAAATTTCCTTTATCAGCGTAGGCCTCAATGTGATCCAAAGAAGCCCTTCTCAGTTTCCCCAAAGACAGTGTTAATGGACTGCTCCACGAAACATAAGTGTAACTCTGTGAGATGAATTCACACATCACCAAGAAGTTTCTAAGAAAGCTTCTTTCTAGTTTTCATCTGTGGAAATTTCCTTTGTCACTGTAATGTTCATTGCGCTGTGAAGTATCTAATTGCAGATTTCCAGAAAACTGTGCTAACAAACTGATCACTGAAGAGAAACGTGTAACTCTGTGAGTTGCATTCACACATGGCAATGCAGTTTCTCAGAAAGCTTCTCCTTAGTTATTATGTGAGGATAATTCCTTTATCACCATGGGCCTCAATAGGCTCCCAAATATCACTTTGCAGATTCCACCAAAAAAGTGTTAGCAAACTGCTTCTTAAGGCAGAGGTTGTAACTCTGTGAGATGAACTCACAGATCAGAAAGAAGTTTCTCAGAAAGCTTCTTTCACGTTTTGAACGGATGAAATTTCCTTTATCAGCGTAGGCCTCAATGTGATCCAAAGAAGCCCTTCTCAGTTTCCCCAAAGACAGTGTTAATGGACTGCTCCACGAAACATAAGTGTAACTCTGTGAGATGAATTCACACATCACCAAGAAGTTTCTAAGAAAGCTTCTTTCTAGTTTTCATCTGTGGAAATTTCCTTTGTCACTGTAATGTTCATTGCGCTATGAAGTATCTAATTGCAGATTTCCAGAAAACTGTGCTAACAAACTGATCACTGAAGAGAAACGTGTAACTCTGTGAGTTGCATTCACACATGGCAATGCAGTTTCTCAGAAAGCTTCTCCTTAGTTATTATGTGAGGATAATTCCTTTATCACCATGGGCCTCAATAGGCTCCCAAATATCACTTTGCAGATTCCACCAAAAAGTGTTAGCAAACTGCTTCTTAAGGCAGAGGTTGTAACTCTGTGAGATGAACTCACAGATCAGAAAGAACTTTCTCAAAAAGCTTCTTTCACGTTTTGAACGGATGAAATTTCCTTTATCAGCGTAGGCCTCAATGTGATCCAAAGAAGCCCTTCTCAGATTCCCCAAAGACAGTGTTAATGGACTGCTCCACGAAACATAAGTGTAACTCTGTGAGATGAATTCACACATCACCAAGAAGTTTCTAAGAAAGCTTCTTTCTAGTTTTCATCTGTGGAAATTTCCTTTGTCACTGTAATGTTCATTGCGCTATGAAGTATCTAATTGCAGATTTCCAGAAAACTGTGCTAACAAACTGATCACTGAAGAGAAACGTATAACTCTGTGAGTTGCATTCACACATGGCAATGCAGTTTCTCAGAAAGCTTCTCTTTAGTTATTATGAGGATAATTCCTTTATCACCATGGGCCCCAATAGGCTCCCAAATATCATTTTGCAGATTACACGAACAGAGTGTTAGCCATCTGCTTCTTTGGGCAGAGGTGGTAACTCTGTGAGATGAACTCACAGATCAAAAGAAGTTTCTCAGAAAGCTTCTTTCTCATTTTTATTGGAAGATGTTTCCATTGCCCCATTGTTTTCAAAGGGATCGGGAATATCTGTTCTCAGATTCCACAAAATAGGGCTAGGCCACGGCCCCACGAAATACAGCTGCAACTTAGTGAGTTGAATTCACACATCACAAAGCGGTTTCTCAGAAAGCTTCCCACTTTAGTAAGACGAGGTTATTTGTGGTCTTGGAGCACCACCGTGTGTCCTATTGCAGATTCTGCGAAAACTCTGCTAGCAAGTTTCTCAGTGGAAACAATGATGGACATCTGTGGGCTGAATTCACCCACAACAAAGAAGTTTCTGAGAAGGCTTCTCTGCAGGTTTCTCTGAGGATAGTTCCTTATTCAGCATGCGATTCAACGATATCCAAGACATCACATCTGAGATTCCTCAAAATGAGTGCTAGGAAACTCCCCCGAGAAAGGGTGATAGAACACTGTGAAATGAATTCACATATCACAAAGCAGTTTCGCAGAAAGCTTGGTTCCGCTTTCTCTTGGAGTATATTAGTTTTCTCCTTCTATTCTTCAAAGCTATCTGAAATATCACTTCTCGGAATCCACGGAAACAGTCCTAAGAAACGGCCCCAAAAAACACTGGCGTAACTCTGTGAGTTGCATTCACACATGGCAATGCAGTTTCTCACAAAGCTTCTCTTTAGTTATTATGTGAGGATAATTCCTTTATCACCATGGGCCCCAATAGGCTCCCAAATATCACTTTGCAGATTCCAAGAAAAGAGTGTTAGCAAACTGCTTCTTGAGGCAGAGGTTGTAACTCTGTGAGATGAACTCACAGATCAGAAAGAAGTTTCTCAGAAAGCTTCTTTCACGTTTTGAACGGATGAAATTTCCTTTATCAGCGTAGGCCTCAATGTGATCCAAAGAAGCCCTTCTCAGTTTCCCCAAAGACAGTGTTAATGGACTGCTCCACGAAACATAAGTGTAACTCTGTGAGATGAATTCACACATCACCAAGAAGTTTCTAAGAAAGCTTCTTTCTAGTTTTCATCTGTGGAAATTTCCTTTGTCACTGTAATGTTCATTGCGCTATGAAGTATCTAATTGCAGATTTCCAGAAAACTGTGCTAACAAACTGATCACTGAAGAGAAACGTGTAACTCTGTGAGTTGCATTCACACATGGCAATGCAGTTTCTCAGAAAGCTTCTCCTTAGTTATTATGTGAGGATAATTCCTTTATCACCATGGGCCTCAATAGGCTCCCAAATATCACTTTGCAGATTCCACCAAAAAAGTGTTAGCAAACTGCTTCTTAAGGCAGAGGTTGTAACTCTGTGAGATGAACTCACAGATCAGAAAGAAGTTTCTCAGAAAGCTTCTTTCACGTTTTGAACGGATGAAATTTCCTTTATCAGCGTAGGCCTCAATGTGATCCAAAGAAGCCCTTCTCAGTTTCCCCAAAGACAGTGTTAATGGACTGCTCCACGAAACATAAGTGTAACTCTGTGAGATGAATTCACACATCACCAAGAAGTTTCTAAGAAAGCTTCTTTCTAGTTTTCATCTGTGGAAATTTCCTTTGTCACTGTAATGTTCATTGCGCTATGAAGTATCTAATTGCAGATTTCCAGAAAACTGTGCTAACAAACTGATCACTGAAGAGAAACGTGTAACTCTGTGAGTTGCATTCACACATGGCAATGCAGTTTCTCAGAAAGCTTCTCCTTAGTTATTATGTGAGGATAATTCCTTTATCACCATGGGCCTCAATAGGCTCCCAAATATCACTTTGCAGATTCCACCAAAAAAGTGTTAGCAAACTGCTTCTTAAGGCAGAGGTTGTAACTCTGTGAGATGAACTCACAGATCAGAAAGAAGTTTCTCAGAAAGCTTCTTTCACGTTTTGAACGGATGAAATTTCCTTTATCAGCGTAGGCCTCAATGTGATCCAAAGAAGCCCTTCTCAGTTTCCCCAAAGACAGTGTTAATGGACTGCTCCACGAAACATAAGTGTAACTCTGTGAGATGAATTCACACATCACCAAGAAGTTTCTAAGAAAGCTTCTTTCTAGTTTTCATCTGTGGAAATTTCCTTTGTCACTGTAATGTTCATTGCGCTATGAAGTATCTAATTGCAGATTTCCAGAAAACTGTGCTAACAAACTGATCACTGAAGAGAAACGTGTAACTCTGTGAGTTGCATTCACACATGGCAATGCAGTTTCTCAGAAAGCTTCTCTTAGTTATTATGTGAGGATAATTCCTTTATCACCATGGGCCTCAATAGGCTCCCAAATATCACTTTGCAGATTCCACCAAAAAGTGTTAGCAAACTGCTTCTTAAGGCAGAGGTTGTAACTCTGTGAGATGAACTCACAGATCAGAAAGAAGTTTCTCAGAAAGCTTCTTTCACGTTTTGAACGGATGAAATTTCCTTTATCAGCGTAGGCCTCAATGTGATCCAAAGAAGCCCTTCTCAGTTTCCCCAAAGACAGTGTTAATGGACTGCTCCACGAAACATAAGTGTAACTCTGTGAGATGAATTCACACATCACCAAGAAGTTTCTAAGAAAGCTTCTTTCTAGTTTTCATCTGTGGAAATTTCCTTTGTCACTGTAATGTTCATTGCGCTATGAAGTATCTAATTGCAGATTTCCAGAAAACTGTGCTAACAAACTGATCACTGAAGAGAAACGTGTAACTCTGTGAGTTGCATTCACACATGGCAATGCAGTTTCTCAGAAAGCTTCTCTTAGTTATTATGTGAGGATAATTCCTTTATCACCATGGGCCTCAATAGGCTCCCAAATATCACTTTGCAGATTCCACCAAAAAAGTGTTAGCAAACTGCTTCTTAAGGCAGAGGTTGTAACTCTGTGAGATGAACTCACAGATCAGAAAGAAGTTTCTCAGAAAGCTTCTTTCACGTTTTGAACGGATGAAATTTCCTTTATCAGCGTAGGCCTCAATGTGATCCAAAGAAGCCCTTCTCAGTTTCCCCAAAGACAGTGTTAATGGACTGCTCCACGAAACATAAGTGTAACTCTGTGAGATGAATTCACACATCACCAAGAAGTTTCTAAGAAAGCTTCTTTCTAGTTTTCATCTGTGGAAATTTCCTTTGTCACTGTAATGTTCATTGCGCTAGTGAAGTATCTAATTGCAGATTTCCAGAAAACTGTGCTAACAAACTGATCACTGAAGAGAAACGTGTAACTCTGTGAGTTGCATTCACACATGGCAATGCAGTTTCTCAGAAAGCTTCTCCTTAGTTATTATGTGAGGATAATTCCTTTATCACCATGGGCCTCAATAGGCTCCCAAATATCACTTTGCAGATTCCACCAAAAAAGTGTTAGCAAACTGCTTCTTAAGGCAGAGGTTGTAACTCTGTGAGATGAACTCACAGATCAGAAAGAAGTTTCTCAGAAAGCTTCTTTCACGTTTTGAACGGATGAAATTTCCTTTATCAGCGTAGGCCTCAATGTGATCCAAAGAAGCCCTTCTCAGTTTCCCCAAAGACAGTGTTAATGGACTGCTCCACGAAACATAAGTGTAACTCTGTGAGATGAATTCACACATCACCAAGAAGTTTCTAAGAAAGCTTCTTTCTAGTTTTCATCTGTGGAAATTTCCTTTGTCACTGTAATGTTCATTGCGCTATGAAGTATCTAATTGCAGATTTCCAGAAAACTGTGCTAACAAACTGATCACTGAAGAGAAACGTGTAACTCTGTGAGTTGCATTCACACATGGCAATGCAGTTTCTCAGAAAGCTTCTCTTAGTTATTATGTGAGGATAATTCCTTTATCACCATGGGCCTCAATAGGCTCCCAAATATCACTTTGCAGATTCCACCAAAAAGTGTTAGCAAACTGCTTCTTAAGGCAGAGGTTGTAACTCTGTGAGATGAACTCACAGATCAGAAAGAAGTTTCTCAGAAAGCTTCTTTCACGTTTTGAACGGATGAAATTTCCTTTATCAGCGTAGGCCTCAATGTGATCCAAAGAAGCCCTTCTCAGTTTCCCCAAAGACAGTGTTAATGGACTGCTCCACGAAACATAAGTGTAACTCTGTGAGATGAATTCACACATCACCAAGAAGTTTCTAAGAAAGCTTCTTTCTAGTTTTCATCTGTGGAAATTTCCTTTGTCACTGTAATGTTCATTGCGCTATGAAGTATCTAATTGCAGATTTCCAGAAAACTGTGCTAACAAACTGATCACTGAAGAGAAACGTGTAACTCTGTGAGTTGCATTCACACATGGCAATGCAGTTTCTCAGAAAGCTTCTCCTTAGTTATTATGTGAGGATAATTCCTTTATCACCATGGGCCTCAATAGGCTCCCAAATATCACTTTGCAGATTCCACCAAAAAGTGTTAGCAAACTGCTTCTTAAGGCAGAGGTTGTAACTCTGTGAGATGAACTCACAGATCAGAAAGAAGTTTCTCAGAAAGCTTCTTTCACGTTTTGAACGGATGAAATTTCCTTTATCAGCGTAGGCCTCAATGTGATCCAAAGAAGCCCTTCTCAGTTTCCCCAAAGACAGTGTTAATGGACTGCTCCACGAAACATAAGTGTAACTCTGTGAGATGAATTCACACATCACCAAGAAGTTTCTAAGAAAGCTTCTTTCTAGTTTTCATCTGTGGAAATTTCCTTTGTCACTGTAATGTTCATTGCGCTATGAAGTATCTAATTGCAGATTTCCAGAAAACTGTGCTAACAAACTGATCACTGAAGAGAAACGTGTAACTCTGTGAGTTGCATTCACACATGGCAATGCAGTTTCTCAGAAAGCTTCTCTTTAGTTATTATGTGAGGATAATTCCTTTATCACCATGGGCCTCAATAGGCTCCCAATATCACTTTGCAGATTCCACCAAAAAGTGTTAGCAAACTGCTTCTTAAGGCAGAGGTTGTAACTCTGTGAGATGAACTCACAGATCAGAAAGAAGTTTCTCAGAAAGCTTCTTTCACGTTTTGAACGGATGAAATTTCCTTTATCAGCGTAGGCCTCAATGTGATCCAAAGAAGCCCTTCTCAGTTTCCCCAAAGACAGTGTTAATGGACTGCTCCACGAAACATAAGTGTAACTCTGTGAGATGAATTCACACATCACCAAGAAGTTTCTAAGAAAGCTTCTTTCTAGTTTTCATCTGTGGAAATTTCCTTTGTCACTGTAATGTTCATTGCGCTATGAAGTATCTAATTGCAGATTTCCAGAAAACTGTGCTAACAAACTGATCACTGAAGAGAAACGTGTAACTCTGTGAGTTGCATTCACACATGGCAATGCAGTTTCTCAGAAAGCTTCTCCTTAGTTATTATGTGAGGATAATTCCTTTATCACCATGGGCCTCAATAGGCTCCCAAATATCACTTTGCAGATTCCACCAAAAAGTGTTAGCAAACTGCTTCTTAAGGCAGAGGTTGTAACTCTGTGAGATGAACTCACAGATCAGAAAGAAGTTTCTCAGAAAGCTTCTTTCACGTTTTGAACGGATGAAATTTCCTTTATCAGCGTAGGCCTCAATGTGATCCAAAGAAGCCCTTCTCAGTTTCCCCAAAGACAGTGTTAATGGACTGCTCCACGAAACATAAGTGTAACTCTGTGAGATGAATTCACACATCACCAAGAAGTTTCTAAGAAAGCTTCTTTCTAGTTTTCATCTGTGGAAATTTCCTTTGTCACTGTAATGTTCATTGCGCTATGAAGTATCTAATTGCAGATTTCCAGAAAACTGTGCTAACAAACTGATCACTGAAGAGAAACGTGTAACTCTGTGAGTTGCATTCACACATGGCAATGCAGTTTTCAGAAAGCTTCTCTTTAGTTATTATGTGAGGATAATTCCTTTATCACCATGGGCCCCAATAGGCTCCCAAATATCATTTTGCAGATTACACGAACAGAGTGTTAGCCATCTGCTTCTTTGGGCAGAGGTGGTAACTCTGTGAGATGAACTCACAGATCAAAAGAAGTTTCTCAGAAAGCTTCTTTCTCATTTTTATTGGAAGATGTTTCCATTGGCCCCATTGTTTTCAAAGGGATCGGGAATATCTGTTCTCAGATTCCACACAAATAGGGCTAGGCCACGGCCCCACGAAATACAGCTGCAACTTAGTGAGTTGAATTCACACATCACAAAGCGGTTTCTCAGAAAGCTTCCCACTTTAGTAAGACGAGGTTATTTGTGGTCTTGGAGCGCCACCGTGTGTCCTATTGCAGATTCTGCGAAAACTCTGCTAGCAAGTTTCTCAGTGGAAACAATGATGGACATCTGTGGGCTGAATTCACCCACAACAAAGAAGTTTCTGAGAAGGCTTCTCTGCAGGTTTCTCTGAGGATAGTTCCTTATTCAGCATGCGATTCAACGATATCCAAGACATCACATCTGAGATTCCTCAAATGAGTGCTAGGAAACTCCCCCGAGAAAGGGTGATAGAACACTGTGAAATGAATTCACATATCACAAAGCAGTTTCGCAGAAAGCTTGGTTCCGCTTTCTCTTGGAGTATATTAGTTTTCTCCTTCTATTCTTCAAAGCTATCTGAAATATCACTTCTCGGAATCCACGGAAACAGTCCTAAGAAACGGCCCCAAAAACACTGGCGTAACTCTGTGAGTTGCATTCACACATGGCAATGCAGTTTCTCACAAAGCTTCTCTTTAGTTATTATGTGAGGATAATTCCTTTATCACCATGGGCCCCAATAGGCTCCCAAATATCACTTTGCAGATTCCAAGAAAGAGTGTTAGCAAACTGCTTCTTGAGGCAGAGGTTGTAACTCTGTGAGATGAACTCACAGATCAGAAAGAAGTTTCTCAGAAAGCTTCTTTCACGTTTTGAACGGATGAAATTTCCTTTATCAGCGTAGGCCTCAATGTGATCCAAAGAAGCCCTTCTCAGTTTCCCCAAAGACAGTGTTAATGGACTGCTCCACGAAACATAAGTGTAACTCTGTGAGATGAATTCACACATCACCAAGAAGTTTCTAAGAAAGCTTCTTTCTAGTTTTCATCTGTGGAAATTTCCTTTGTCACTGTAATGTTCATTGCGCTATGAAGTATCTAATTGCAGATTTCCAGAAAACTGTGCTAACAAACTGATCACTGAAGAGAAACGTGTAACTCTGTGAGTTGCATTCACACATGGCAATGCAGTTTCTCAGAAAGCTTCTCCTTAGTTATTATGTGAGGATAATTCCTTTATCACCATGGGCCTCAATAGGCTCCCAAATATCACTTTGCAGATTCCACCAAAAAAGTGTTAGCAAACTGCTTCTTAAGGCAGAGGTTGTAACTCTGTGAGATGAACTCACAGATCAGAAAGAAGTTTCTCAGAAAGCTTCTTTCACGTTTTGAACGGATGAAATTTCCTTTATCAGCGTAGGCCTCAATGTGATCCAAAGAAGCCCTTCTCAGTTTCCCCAAAGACAGTGTTAATGGACTGCTCCACGAAACATAAGTGTAACTCTGTGAGATGAATTCACACATCACCAAGAAGTTTCTAAGAAAGCTTCTTTCTAGTTTTCATCTGTGGAAATTTCCTTTGTCACTGTAATGTTCATTGCGCTATGAAGTATCTAATTGCAGATTTCCAGAAAACTGTGCTAACAAACTGATCACTGAAGAGAAACGTGTAACTCTGTGAGTTGCATTCACACATGGCAATGCAGTTTCTCAGAAAGCTTCTCCTTAGTTATTATGTGAGGATAATTCCTTTATCACCATGGGCCTCAATAGGCTCCCAAATATCACTTTGCAGATTCCACCAAAAAAGTGTTAGCAAACTGCTTCTTAAGGCAGAGGTTGTAACTCTGTGAGATGAACTCACAGATCAGAAAGAAGTTTCTCAGAAAGCTTCTTTCACGTTTTGAACGGATGAAATTTCCTTTATCAGCGTAGGCCTCAATGTGATCCAAAGAAGCCCTTCTCAGTTTCCCCAAAGACAGTGTTAATGGACTGCTCCACGAAACATAAGTGTAACTCTGTGAGATGAATTCACACATCACCAAGAAGTTTCTAAGAAAGCTTCTTTCTAGTTTTCATCTGTGGAAATTTCCTTTGTCACTGTAATGTTCATTGCGCTAGTGAAGTATCTAATTGCAGATTTCCAGAAAACTGTGCTAACAAACTGATCACTGAAGAGAAACGTGTAACTCTGTGAGTTGCATTCACACATGGCAATGCAGTTTCTCAGAAAGCTTCTCCTTAGTTATTATGTGAGGATAATTCCTTTATCACCATGGGCCTCAATAGGCTCCCAAATATCACTTTGCAGATTCCACCAAAAAAGTGTTAGCAAACTGCTTCTTAAGGCAGAGGTTGTAACTCTGTGAGATGAACTCACAGATCAGAAAGAAGTTTCTCAGAAAGCTTCTTTCACGTTTTGAACGGATGAAATTTCCTTTATCAGCGTAGGCCTCAATGTGATCCAAAGAAGCCCTTCTCAGTTTCCCCAAAGACAGTGTTAATGGACTGCTCCACGAAACATAAGTGTAACTCTGTGAGATGAATTCACACATCACCAAGAAGTTTCTAAGAAAGCTTCTTTCTAGTTTTCATCTGTGGAAATTTCCTTTGTCACTGTAATGTTCATTGCGCTATGAAGTATCTAATTGCAGATTTCCAGAAAACTGTGCTAACAAACTGATCACTGAAGAGAAACGTGTAACTCTGTGAGTTGCATTCACACATGGCAATGCAGTTTCTCAGAAAGCTTCTCCTTAGTTATTATGTGAGGATAATTCCTTTATCACCATGGGCCTCAATAGGCTCCCAAATATCACTTTGCAGATTCCACCAAAAAGTGTTAGCAAACTGCTTCTTAAGGCAGAGGTTGTAACTCTGTGAGATGAACTCACAGATCAGAAAGAAGTTTCTCAGAAAGCTTCTTTCACGTTTTGAACGGATGAAATTTCCTTTATCAGCGTAGGCCTCAATGTGATCCAAAGAAGCCCTTCTCAGTTTCCCCAAAGACAGTGTTAATGGACTGCTCCACGAAACATAAGTGTAACTCTGTGAGATGAATTCACACATCACCAAGAAGTTTCTAAGAAAGCTTCTTTCTAGTTTTCATCTGTGGAAATTTCCTTTGTCACTGTAATGTTCATTGCGCTAGTGAAGTATCTAATTGCAGATTTCCAGAAAACTGTGCTAACAAACTGATCACTGAAGAGAAACGTGTAACTCTGTGAGTTGCATTCACACATGGCAATGCAGTTTCTCAGAAAGCTTCTCCTTAGTTATTATGTGAGGATAATTCCTTTATCACCATGGGCCTCAATAGGCTCCCAAATATCACTTTGCAGATTCCACCAAAAAGTGTTAGCAAACTGCTTCTTAAGGCAGAGGTTGTAACTCTGTGAGATGAACTCACAGATCAGAAAGAAGTTTCTCAGAAAGCTTCTTTCACGTTTTGAACGGATGAAATTTCCTTTATCAGCGTAGGCCTCAATGTGATCCAAAGAAGCCCTTCTCAGTTTCCCCAAAGACAGTGTTAATGGACTGCTCCACGAAACATAAGTGTAACTCTGTGAGATGAATTCACACATCACCAAGAAGTTTCTAAGAAAGCTTCTTTCTAGTTTTCATCTGTGGAAATTTCCTTTGTCACTGTAATGTTCATTGCGCTATGAAGTATCTAATTGCAGATTTCCAGAAAACTGTGCTAACAAACTGATCACTGAAGAGAAACGTGTAACTCTGTGAGTTGCATTCACACATGGCAATGCAGTTTCTCAGAAAGCTTCTCCTTAGTTATTATGTGAGGATAATTCCTTTATCACCATGGGCCTCAATAGGCTCCCAAATATCACTTTGCAGATTCCACCAAAAAAGTGTTAGCAAACTGCTTCTTAAGGCAGAGGTTGTAACTCTGTGAGATGAACTCACAGATCAGAAAGAACTTTCTCAGAAAGCTTCTTTCACGTTTTGAACGGATGAAATTTCCTTTATCAGCGTAGGCCTCAATGTGATCCAAAGAAGCCCTTCTCAGATTCCCCAAAGACAGTGTTAATGGACTGCTCCACGAAACATAAGTGTAACTCTGTGAGATGAATTCACACATCACCAAGAAGTTTCTAAGAAAGCTTCTTTCTAGTTTTCATCTGTGGAAATTTCCTTTGTCACTGTAATGTTCATTGCGCTATGAAGTATCTAATTGCAGATTTCCAGAAAACTGTGCTAACAAACTGATCACTGAAGAGAAACGTATAACTCTGTGAGTTGCATTCACACATGGCAATGCAGTTTCTCAGAAAGCTTCTCTTTAGTTATTATGTGAGGATAATTCCTTTATCACCATGGGCCCCAATAGGCTCCCAAATATCACTTTTGCAGATTACACGAACAGAGTGTTAGCCATCTGCTTCTTTGGGCAGAGGTGGTAACTCTGTGAGATGAACTCACAGATCAAAAAGAAGTTTCTCAGAAAGCTTCTTTCTCATTTTTATGGAAGATGTTTCCATTGGCCCCATTGTTTTCAAAGGGATCGGGAATATCTGTTCTCAGATTCCACACAAATAGGGCTAGGCCACGGCCCCACGAAATACAGCTGCAACTTAGTGAGTTGAATTCACACATCACAAGCGGTTTTCTCAGAAAGCTTCCCACTTTAGTAAGACGAGGTTATTTGTGGTCTTGGAGCACCACCGTGTGTCCTATTGCAGATTCTGCGAAAACTCTGCTAGCAAGTTTCTCAGTGGAAACAATGATGGACATCTGTGGGCTGAATTCACCCACAACAAAGAAGTTTCTGAGAAGGCTTCTCTGCAGGTTTCTCTGAGGATAGTTCCTTATTCAGCATGCGATTCAACGATATCCAAGACATCACATCTGAGATTCCTCAAAATGAGTGCTAGGAAACTCCCCCGAGAAAGGGTGATAGAACACTGTGAAATGAATTCACATATCACAAAGCAGTTTCGCAGAAGCTTGGTTCCGCTTTCTCTTGGAGTATATTAGTTTTCTCCTTCTATTCTTCAAAGCTATCTGAAATATCACTTCTCGGAATCCACGGAAACAGTCCTAAGAAACGGCCCCAAAAAACACTGGCGTAACTCTGTGAGTTGCATTCACACATGGCAATGCAGTTTCTCACAAAGCTTCTCTTTAGTTATTATGTGAGGATAATTCCTTTATCACCATGGGCCCCAATAGGCTCCCAATATCACTTTGCAGATTCCAAGAAAAGTGTTAGCAAACTGCTTCTTGAGGCAGAGGTTGTAACTCTGTGAGATGAACTCACAGATCAGAAAGAAGTTTCTCAGAAAGCTTCTTTCACGTTTTGAACGGATGAAATTCCTTTATCAGCGTAGGCCTCAATGTGATCCAAAGAAGCCCTTCTCAGTTTCCCCAAAGACAGTGTTAATGGACTGCTCCACGAAACATAAGTGTAACTCTGTGAGATGAATTCACACATCACCAAGAAGTTTCTAAGAAAGCTTCTTTCTAGTTTTCATCTGTGGAAATTTCCTTTGTCACTGTAATGTTCATTGCGCTATGAAGTATCTAATTGCAGATTTCCAGAAAACTGTGCTAACAAACTGATCACTGAAGAGAAACGTGTAACTCTGTGAGTTGCATTCACACATGGCAATGCAGTTTCTCAGAAAGCTTCTCCTTAGTTATTATGTGAGGATAATTCCTTTATCACCATGGGCCTCAATAGGCTCCCAAATATCACTTTGCAGATTCCACCAAAAAAGTGTTAGCAAACTGCTTCTTAAGGCAGAGGTTGTAACTCTGTGAGATGAACTCACAGATCAGAAAGAAGTTTCTCAGAAAGCTTCTTTCACGTTTTGAACGGATGAAATTTCCTTTATCAGCGTAGGCCTCAATGTGATCCAAAGAAGCCCTTCTCAGTTTCCCCAAAGACAGTGTTAATGGACTGCTCCACGAAACATAAGTGTAACTCTGTGAGATGAATTCACACATCACCAAGAAGTTTCTAAGAAAGCTTCTTTCTAGTTTTCATCTGTGGAAATTTCCTTTGTCACTGTAATGTTCATTGCGCTATGAAGTATCTAATTGCAGATTTCCAGAAAACTGTGCTAACAAACTGATCACTGAAGAGAAACGTGTAACTCTGTGAGTTGCATTCACACATGGCAATGCAGTTTCTCAGAAAGCTTCTCCTTAGTTATTATGTGAGGATAATTCCTTTATCACCATGGGCCTCAATAGGCTCCCAAATATCACTTTGCAGATTCCACCAAAAAGTGTTAGCAAACTGCTTCTTAAGGCAGAGGTTGTAACTCTGTGAGATGAACTCACAGATCAGAAAGAAGTTTCTCAGAAAGCTTCTTTCACGTTTTGAACGGATGAAATTTCCTTTATCAGCGTAGGCCTCAATGTGATCCAAAGAAGCCCTTCTCAGTTTCCCCAAAGACAGTGTTAATGGACTGCTCCACGAAACATAAGTGTAACTCTGTGAGATGAATTCACACATCACCAAGAAGTTTCTAAGAAAGCTTCTTTCTAGTTTTCATCTGTGGAAATTTCCTTTGTCACTGTAATGTTCATTGCGCTATGAAGTATCTAATTGCAGATTTCCAGAAAACTGTGCTAACAAACTGATCACTGAAGAGAAACGTGTAACTCTGTGAGTTGCATTCACACATGGCAATGCAGTTTCTCAGAAAGCTTCTCTTTAGTTATTATGTGAGGATAATTCCTTTATCACCATGGGCCTCAATAGGCTCCCAAATATCACTTTGCAGATTCCACTAAAAGAGTGTTAGCAAACTGCTTCTTAAGGCAGAGGTTGTAACTCTGTGAGATGAACTCACAGATCAGAAAGAAGTTTCTCAGAAAGCTTCTTTCACGTTTTGAACGGATGAAATTTCCTTTATCAGCGTAGGCCTCAATGTGATCCAAAGAAGCCCTTCTCAGTTTCCCCAAAGACAGTGTTAATGGACTGCTCCACGAAACATAAGTGTAACTCTGTGAGATGAATTCACACATCACCAAGAAGTTTCTAAGAAAGCTTCTTTCTAGTTTTCATCTGTGGAAATTTCCTTTGTCACTGTAATGTTCATTGCGCTATGAAGTATCTAATTGCAGATTTCCAGAAAACTGTGCTAACAAACTGATCACTGAAGAGAAACGTGTAACTCTGTGAGTTGCATTCACACATGGCAATGCAGTTTCTCAGAAAGCTTCTCTTTAGTTATTATGTGAGGATAATTCCTTTATCACCATGGGCCTCAATAGGCTCCCAATATCACTTTGCAGATTCCACCAAAAGAGTGTTAGCAAACTGCTTCTTAAGGCAGAGGTTGTAACTCTGTGAGATGAACTCACAGATCAGAAAGAAGTTTCTCAGAAAGCTTCTTTCACGTTTTGAACGGATGAAATTTCCTTTATCAGCGTAGGCCTCAATGTGATCCAAAGAAGCCCTTCTCAGATTCCCCAAAGACAGTGTTAATGGACTGCTCCACGAAACATAAGTGTAACTCTGTGAGATGAATTCACACATCACCAAGAAGTTTCTAAGAAAGCTTCTTTCTAGTTTTCATCTGTGGAAATTTCCTTTGTCACTGTAATGTTCATTGCGCTGTGAAGTATCTAATTGCAGATTTCCAGAAAACTGTGCTAACAAACTGATCACTGAAGAGAAACGTGTAACTCTGTGAGTTGCATTCACACATGGCAATGCAGTTTCTCAGAAAGCTTCTCTTAGTTATTATGTGAGGATAATTCCTTTATCACCATGGGCCTCAATAGGCTCCCAAATATCACTTTGCAGATTCCACCAAAAAGTGTTAGCAAACTGCTTCTTAAGGCAGAGGTTGTAACTCTGTGAGATGAACTCACAGATCAGAAAGAAGTTTCTCAGAAAGCTTCTTTCACGTTTTGAACGGATGAAATTTCCTTTATCAGCGTAGGCCTCAATGTGATCCAAAGAAGCCCTTCTCAGTTTCCCCAAAGACAGTGTTAATGGACTGCTCCACGAAACATAAGTGTAACTCTGTGAGATGAATTCACACATCACCAAGAAGTTTCTAAGAAAGCTTCTTTCTAGTTTTCATCTGTGGAAATTTCCTTTGTCACTGTAATGTTCATTGCGCTAGTGAAGTATCTAATTGCAGATTTCCAGAAAACTGTGCTAACAAACTGATCACTGAAGAGAAACGTGTAACTCTGTGAGTTGCATTCACACATGGCAATGCAGTTTCTCAGAAAGCTTCTCCTTAGTTATTATGTGAGGATAATTCCTTTATCACCATGGGCCTCAATAGGCTCCCAAATATCACTTTGCAGATTCCACCAAAAAGTGTTAGCAAACTGCTTCTTAAGGCAGAGGTTGTAACTCTGTGAGATGAACTCACAGATCAGAAAGAAGTTTCTCAGAAAGCTTCTTTCACGTTTTGAACGGATGAAATTTCCTTTATCAGCGTAGGCCTCAATGTGATCCAAAGAAGCCCTTCTCAGTTTCCCCAAAGACAGTGTTAATGGACTGCTCCACGAAACATAAGTGTAACTCTGTGAGATGAATTCACACATCACCAAGAAGTTTCTAAGAAAGCTTCTTTCTAGTTTTCATCTGTGGAAATTTCCTTTGTCACTGTAATGTTCATTGCGCTATGAAGTATCTAATTGCAGATTTCCAGAAAACTGTGCTAACAAACTGATCACTGAAGAGAAACGTGTAACTCTGTGAGTTGCATTCACACATGGCAATGCAGTTTCTCAGAAAGCTTCTCTTAGTTATTATGTGAGGATAATTCCTTTATCACCATGGGCCTCAATAGGCTCCCAAATATCACTTTGCAGATTCCACCAAAAAGTGTTAGCAAACTGCTTCTTAAGGCAGAGGTTGTAACTCTGTGAGATGAACTCACAGATCAGAAAGAAGTTTCTCAGAAAGCTTCTTTCACGTTTTGAACGGATGAAATTTCCTTTATCAGCGTAGGCCTCAATGTGATCCAAAGAAGCCCTTCTCAGTTTCCCCAAAGACAGTGTTAATGGACTGCTCCACGAAACATAAGTGTAACTCTGTGAGATGAATTCACACATCACCAAGAAGTTTCTAAGAAAGCTTCTTTCTAGTTTTCATCTGTGGAAATTTCCTTTGTCACTGTAATGTTCATTGCGCTATGAAGTATCTAATTGCAGATTTCCAGAAAACTGTGCTAACAAACTGATCACTGAAGAGAAACGTGTAACTCTGTGAGTTGCATTCACACATGGCAATGCAGTTTCTCAGAAAGCTTCTCTTAGTTATTATGTGAGGATAATTCCTTTATCACCATGGGCCTCAATAGGCTCCCAAATATCACTTTGCAGATTCCACCAAAAAGTGTTAGCAAACTGCTTCTTAAGGCAGAGGTTGTAACTCTGTGAGATGAACTCACAGATCAGAAAGAAGTTTCTCAGAAAGCTTCTTTCACGTTTTGAACGGATGAAATTTCCTTTATCAGCGTAGGCCTCAATGTGATCCAAAGAAGCCCTTCTCAGTTCCCCAAAGACAGTGTTAATGGACTGCTCCACGAAACATAAGTGTAACTCTGTGAGATGAATTCACACATCACCAAGAAGTTTCTAAGAAAGCTTCTTTCTAGTTTTCATCTGTGGAAATTTCCTTTGTCACTGTAATGTTCATTGCGCTATGAAGTATCTAATTGCAGATTTCCAGAAAACTGTGCTAACAAACTGATCACTGAAGAGAAACGTGTAACTCTGTGAGTTGCATTCACACATGGCAATGCAGTTTCTCAGAAAGCTTCTCCTTAGTTATTATGTGAGGATAATTCCTTTATCACCATGGGCCTCAATAGGCTCCCAAATATCACTTTGCAGATTCCACCAAAAAGTGTTAGCAAACTGCTTCTTAAGGCAGAGGTTGTAACTCTGTGAGATGAACTCACAGATCAGAAAGAAGTTTCTCAGAAAGCTTCTTTCACGTTTTGAACGGATGAAATTTCCTTTATCAGCGTAGGCCTCAATGTGATCCAAAGAAGCCCTTCTCAGTTTCCCCAAAGACAGTGTTAATGGACTGCTCCACGAAACATAAGTGTAACTCTGTGAGATGAATTCACACATCACCAAGAAGTTTCTAAGAAAGCTTCTTTCTAGTTTTCATCTGTGGAAATTTCCTTTGTCACTGTAATGTTCATTGCGCTATGAAGTATCTAATTGCAGATTTCCAGAAAACTGTGCTAACAAACTGATCACTGAAGAGAAACGTATAACTCTGTGAGTTGCATTCACACATGGCAATGCAGTTTCTCAGAAAGCTTCTCTTTAGTTATTATGTGAGGATAATTCCTTTATCACCATGGGCCCCAATAGGCTCCCAAATATCATTTTGCAGATTACACGAACAGAGTGTTAGCAATCTGCTTCTTGAGGCAGAGGTGGTAACTCTGTGAGATGAACTCACAGATCAAAAGAAGTTTCTCAGAAAGCTTCTTTCTCATTTTTATTGGAAGATGTTTCCATTGGCCCCATTGTTTTCAAAGGGATCGGGAATATCTGTTCTCAGATTCCACACAAATAGGGCTAGGCCACGGCCCCACGAAATACAGCTGCAACTTAGTGAGTTGAATTCACACATCACAAAGCGGTTTCTCAGAAAGCTTCCCACTTTAGTAAGACGAGGTTATTTGTGGTCTTGGAGCGCCACCGGTGTCCTATTGCAGATTCTGCGAAAACTCTGCTAGCAAGTTTCTCAGTGGAAACAATGATGGACATCTGTGGGCTGAATTCACCCACAACAAAGAAGTTTCTGAGAAGGCTTCTCTGCAGGTTTCTCTGAGGATAGTTCCTTATTCAGCATGCGATTCAACGATATCCAAGACATCACAATCTGAGATTCCTCAAATGAGTGCTAGGAAACTCCCCGAGAAAGGGTGATAGAACACTGTGAAATGAATTCACATATCACAAAGCAGTTTCGCAGAAAGCTTGGTTCCGCTTTCTCTTGGAGTATATTAGTTTTCTCTCTTCTATTCTTCAAAGCTATCTGAAATATCACTTCTCGGAATCCACGGAAACAGTCCTAAGAAACCCCCAAAAAAACACTGGCGTAACTCTGTGAGTTGCATTCACACATGGCAATGCAGTTTCCAGAAAGCTTCTCCTTTAGTTATTATGTGAGGATAATTCCTTTATCACCATGGGCCCCAATAGGCTCCCAAATATCACTTTGCAGATTCCACCAAAAAGTGTTAGCAAACTGCTTCTTAGGCAGAGGTTGTAACTCTGTGAGATGAACTCACAGATCAGAAACACTTCTCAAAAGCTTCTTTCACGTTTTGAACGGATGAAATTTCCTTTATCAGCGTAGGCCTCAGTGTGATCCAAAGAAGCCCTTCTCAGTTTCCCCAAAGACAGTGTTACTGGACTGCTCCACGAACATTAGTGTAACTCTGTGAGATGAATTCACACATCACCAAGAAGTTTCTAAGAAAGCTTCTTTCTAGTTTTCATCTGTGGAGATTTCCTTTGTCACTGTAATGTTCATTGCGCTATGAAGTATCTAATTGCAGATTTCCAGAAAACTGTGCTAACAAACTGATCACTGAAGAGAAACGTGTAACTCTGTGAGTTGCATTCACACATGGCAATGCAGTTTCTCAGAAAGCTTCTCTTAGTTATTATGTGAGGATAATTCCTTTATCACCATGGGCCTCAATAGGCTCCCAAATATCACTTTGCAGATTCCACCAAAAAAGTGTTAGCAAACTGCTTCTTAAGGCAGAGGTTGTAACTCTGTGAGATGAACTCACAGATCAGAAAGAAGTTTCTCAGAAAGCTTCTTTCACGTTTTGAACGGATGAAATTTCCTTTATCAGCGTAGGCCTCAATGTGATCCAAAGAAGCCCTTCTCAGTTTCCCCAAAGACAGTGTTAATGGACTGCTCCACGAAACATAAGTGTAACTCTGTGAGATGAATTCACACATCACCAAGAAGTTTCTAAGAAAGCTTCTTTCTAGTTTTCATCTGTGGAAATTTCCTTTGTCACTGTAATGTTCATTGCGCTATGAAGTATCTAATTGCAGATTTCCAGAAAACTGTGCTAACAAACTGATCACTGAAGAGAAACGTGTAACTCTGTGAGTTGCATTCACACATGGCAATGCAGTTTCTCAGAAAGCTTCTCTTAGTTATTATGTGAGGATAATTCCTTTATCACCATGGGCCTCAATAGGCTCCCAATATCACTTTGCAGATTCCACCAAAAAAGTGTTAGCAAACTGCTTCTTAAGGCAGAGGTTGTAACTCTGTGAGATGAACTCACAGATCAGAAAGAAGTTTCTCAGAAAGCTTCTTTCACGTTTTGAACGGATGAAATTTCCTTTATCAGCGTAGGCCTCAATGTGATCCAAAGAAGCCCTTCTCAGTTTCCCCAAAGACAGTGTTAATGGACTGCTCCACGAAACATAAGTGTAACTCTGTGAGATGAATTCACACATCACCAAGAAGTTTCTAAGAAAGCTTCTTTCTAGTTTTCATCTGTGGAAATTTCCTTTGTCACTGTAATGTTCATTGCGCTATGAAGTATCTAATTGCAGATTTCCAGAAAACTGTGCTAACAAACTGATCACTGAAGAGAAACGTGTAACTCTGTGAGTTGCATTCACACATGGCAATGCAGTTTCTCAGAAAGCTTCTCCTTAGTTATTATGTGAGGATAATTCCTTTATCACCATGGGCCTCAATAGGCTCCCAAATATCACTTTGCAGATTCCACCAAAAAGTGTTAGCAAACTGCTTCTTAAGGCAGAGGTTGTAACTCTGTGAGATGAACTCACAGATCAGAAAGAAGTTTCTCAGAAAGCTTCTTTCACGTTTTGAACGGATGAAATTTCCTTTATCAGCGTAGGCCTCAATGTGATCCAAAGAAGCCCTTCTCAGATTCCCCAAAGACAGTGTTAATGGACTGCTCCACGAAACATAAGTGTAACTCTGTGAGATGAATTCACACATCACCAAGAAGTTTCTAAGAAAGCTTCTTTCTAGTTTTCATCTGTGGAAATTTCCTTTGTCACTGTAATGTTCATTGCGCTATGAAGTATCTAATTGCAGATTTCCAGAAAACTGTGCTAACAAACTGATCACTGAAGAGAAACGTATAACTCTGTGAGTTGCATTCACACATGGCAATGCAGTTTCTCAGAAAGCTTCTCTTTAGTTATTATGTGAGGATAATTCCTTTATCACCATGGGCCCCAATAGGCTCCCAAATATCATTTTGCAGATTACACGAACAGAGTGTTAGCCATCTGCTTCTTTGGGCAGAGGTGGTAACTCTGTGAGATGAACTCACAGATCAGAAAGAAGTTTCTCAGAAAGCTTCTTTCTCATTTTTATTGGAAGATGTTTCCATTGGCCCCATTGTTTTCAAAGGGATCGGGAATATCTGTTCTCAGATTCCACACAAATAGGGCTAGGCCACGGCCCCACGAAATACAGCTGCAACTTAGTGAGTTGAATTCACACATCACAAAGCGGTTTCTCAGAAAGCTTCCCACTTTAGTAAGACGAGGTTATTTGTGGTCTTGGAGCGCCACCGTGTGTCCTATTGCAGATTCTGCGAAAACTCTGCTAGCAAGTTTCTCAGTGGAAACAATGATGGACATCTGTGGGCTGAATTCACCCACAAACAAAGAAGTTTCTGAGAAGGCTTCTCTGCAGGTTTCTCTGAGGATAGTTCCTTATCAGCATGCGATTCAACGATATCCATACATCACATCTGAGATTCCTCAAAATGAGTGCTAGGAAACTCCCCGAGAAAGGGTGATAGAACACTGTGAAATGAATTCACATATCACAAAGCAGTTTCGCAGAAAGCTTGGTTCCGCTTTCTCTTGGAGTATATTAGTTTTCTCCTTCTATTCTTCAAAGCTATCTGAAATATCACTTCTTCTCGGAATCCACGGAAACAGTCCTAAGAAACGGCCCCAAAAAACACTGGCGTAACTCTGTGAGTTGCATTCACACATGGCAATGCAGTTTCTCACAAAGCTTCTCTTTAGTTATTATGTGAGGATAATTCCTTTATCACCATGGGCCCCAATAGGCTCCCAAATATCACTTTGCAGATTCCAAGAAAAGAGTGTTAGCAAACTGCTTCTTGAGGCAGAGGTTGTAACTCTGTGAGATGAACTCACAGATCAGAAAGAAGTTTCTCAGAAAGCTTCTTTCACGTTTTGAACGGATGAAATTTCCTTTATCAGCGTAGGCCTCAATGTGATCCAAAGAAGCCCTTCTCAGTTTCCCCAAAGACAGTGTTAATGGACTGCTCCACGAAACATAAGTGTAACTCTGTGAGATGAATTCACACATCACCAAGAAGTTTCTAAGAAAGCTTCTTTCTAGTTTTCATCTGTGGAAATTTCCTTTGTCACTGTAATGTTCATTGCGCTATGAAGTATCTAATTGCAGATTTCCAGAAAACTGTGCTAACAAACTGATCACTGAAGAGAAACGTGTAACTCTGTGAGTTGCATTCACACATGGCAATGCAGTTTCTCAGAAAGCTTCTCCTTAGTTATTATGTGAGGATAATTCCTTTATCACCATGGGCCTCAATAGGCTCCCAAATATCACTTTGCAGATTCCACCAAAAAAGTGTTAGCAAACTGCTTCTTAAGGCAGAGGTTGTAACTCTGTGAGATGAACTCACAGATCAGAAAGAAGTTTCTCAGAAAGCTTCTTTCACGTTTTGAACGGATGAAATTTCCTTTATCAGCGTAGGCCTCAATGTGATCCAAAGAAGCCCTTCTCAGTTTCCCCAAAGACAGTGTTAATGGACTGCTCCACGAAACATAAGTGTAACTCTGTGAGATGAATTCACACATCACCAAGAAGTTTCTAAGAAAGCTTCTTTCTAGTTTTCATCTGTGGAAATTTCCTTTGTCACTGTAATGTTCATTGCGCTATGAAGTATCTAATTGCAGATTTCCAGAAAACTGTGCTAACAAACTGATCACTGAAGAGAAACGTGTAACTCTGTGAGTTGCATTCACACATGGCAATGCAGTTTCTCAGAAAGCTTCTCTTAGTTATTATGTGAGGATAATTCCTTTATCACCATGGGCCTCAATAGGCTCCCAAATATCACTTTGCAGATTCCACCAAAAAGTGTTAGCAAACTGCTTCTTAAGGCAGAGGTTGTAACTCTGTGAGATGAACTCACAGATCAGAAAGAAGTTTCTCAGAAAGCTTCTTTCACGTTTTGAACGGATGAAATTTCCTTTATCAGCGTAGGCCTCAATGTGATCCAAAGAAGCCCTTCTCAGTTTCCCCAAAGACAGTGTTAATGGACTGCTCCACGAAACATAAGTGTAACTCTGTGAGATGAATTCACACATCACCAAGAAGTTTCTAAGAAAGCTTCTTTCTAGTTTTCATCTGTGGAAATTTCCTTTGTCACTGTAATGTTCATTGCGCTATGAAGTATCTAATTGCAGATTTCCAGAAAACTGTGCTAACAAACTGATCACTGAAGAGAAACGTGTAACTCTGTGAGTTGCATTCACACATGGCAATGCAGTTTCTCAGAAAGCTTCTCCTTAGTTATTATGTGAGGATAATTCCTTTATCACCATGGGCCTCAATAGGCTCCCAAATATCACTTTGCAGATTCCACCAAAAAAGTGTTAGCAAACTGCTTCTTAAGGCAGAGGTTGTAACTCTGTGAGATGAACTCACAGATCAGAAAGAAGTTTCTCAGAAAGCTTCTTTCACGTTTTGAACGGATGAAATTTCCTTTATCAGCGTAGGCCTCAATGTGATCCAAAGAAGCCCTTCTCAGTTTCCCCAAAGACAGTGTTAATGGACTGCTCCACGAAACATAAGTGTAACTCTGTGAGATGAATTCACACATCACCAAGAAGTTTCTAAGAAAGCTTCTTTCTAGTTTTCATCTGTGGAAATTTCCTTTGTCACTGTAATGTTCATTGCGCTATGAAGTATCTAATTGCAGATTTCCAGAAAACTGTGCTAACAAACTGATCACTGAAGAGAAACGTGTAACTCTGTGAGTTGCATTCACACATGGCAATGCAGTTTCTCAGAAAGCTTCTCCTTAGTTATTATGTGAGGATAATTCCTTTATCACCATGGGCCTCAATAGGCTCCCAAATATCACTTTGCAGATTCCACCAAAAAGTGTTAGCAAACTGCTTCTTAAGGCAGAGGTTGTAACTCTGTGAGATGAACTCACAGATCAGAAAGAAGTTTCTCAGAAAGCTTCTTTCACGTTTTGAACGGATGAAATTTCCTTTATCAGCGTAGGCCTCAATGTGATCCAAAGAAGCCCTTCTCAGATTCCCCAAAGACAGTGTTAATGGACTGCTCCACGAAACATAAGTGTAACTCTGTGAGATGAATTCACACATCACCAAGAAGTTTCTAAGAAAGCTTCTTTCTAGTTTTCATCTGTGGAAATTTCCTTTGTCACTGTAATGTTCATTGCGCTATGAAGTATCTAATTGCAGATTTCCAGAAAACTGTGCTAACAAACTGATCACTGAAGAGAAACGTGTAACTCTGTGAGTTGCATTCACACATGGCAATGCAGTTTCTCAGAAAGCTTCTCCTTAGTTATTATGTGAGGATAATTCCTTTATCACCATGGGCCTCAATAGGCTCCCAAATATCACTTTGCAGATTCCACCAAAAAAGTGTTAGCAAACTGCTTCTTAAGGCAGAGGTTGTAACTCTGTGAGATGAACTCACAGATCAGAAAGAAGTTTCTCAGAAAGCTTCTTTCACGTTTTGAACGGATGAAATTTCCTTTATCAGCGTAGGCCTCAATGTGATCCAAAGAAGCCCTTCTCAGTTTCCCCAAAGACAGTGTTAATGGACTGCTCCACGAAACATAAGTGTAACTCTGTGAGATGAATTCACACATCACCAAGAAGTTTCTAAGAAAGCTTCTTTCTAGTTTTCATCTGTGGAAATTTCCTTTGTCACTGTAATGTTCATTGCGCTATGAAGTATCTAATTGCAGATTTCCAGAAAACTGTGCTAACAAACTGATCACTGAAGAGAAACGTGTAACTCTGTGAGTTGCATTCACACATGGCAATGCAGTTTCTCAGAAAGCTTCTCTTTAGTTATTATGTGAGGATATTGCCTTTATCACCATGGGCCTCAATAGGCTCCCAATTATCACTTTGCAGATTCCACCAAAAGAGTGTTAGCAAACTGCTTCTTAAGGCAGAGGTTGTAACTCTGTGAGATGAACTCACAGAT
Source organism: Rhinopithecus roxellana (assembly GCF_007565055.1). NCBI lineage: Eukaryota > Metazoa > Chordata > Mammalia > Primates > Cercopithecidae > Rhinopithecus > Rhinopithecus roxellana. The sequence continues at coordinate 48,857 of NW_022142244.1, read as the reverse complement.
CAGAAAGAAGTTTCTCAGAAAGCTTCTTTCACGTTTTGAACGGATGAAATTTCCTTTATCAGCGTAGGCCTCAATGTGATCCAAAGAAGCCCTTCTCAGTTTCCCCAAAGACAGTGTTAATGGACTGCTCCACGAAACATAAGTGTAACTCTGTGAGATGAATTCACACATCACCAAGAAGTTTCTAAGAAAGCTTCTTTCTAGTTTTCATCTGTGGAAATTTCCTTTGTCACTGTAATGTTCATTGCGCTAGTGAAGTATCTAATTGCAGATTTCCAGAAAACTGTGCTAACAAACTGATCACTGAAGAGAAACGTGTAACTCTGTGAGTTGCATTCACACATGGCAATGCAGTTTCTCAGAAAGCTTCTCCTTAGTTATTATGTGAGGATAATTCCTTTATCACCATGGGCCTCAATAGGCTCCCAAATATCACTTTGCAGATTCCACCAAAAAAGTGTTAGCAAACTGCTTCTTAAGGCAGAGGTTGTAACTCTGTGAGATGAACTCACAGATCAGAAAGAAGTTTCTCAGAAAGCTTCTTTCACGTTTTGAACGGATGAAATTTCCTTTATCAGCGTAGGCCTCAATGTGATCCAAAGAAGCCCTTCTCAGTTTCCCCAAAGACAGTGTTAATGGACTGCTCCACGAAACATAAGTGTAACTCTGTGAGATGAATTCACACATCACCAAGAAGTTTCTAAGAAAGCTTCTTTCTAGTTTTCATCTGTGGAAATTTCCTTTGTCACTGTAATGTTCATTGCGCTATGAAGTATCTAATTGCAGATTTCCAGAAAACTGTGCTAACAAACTGATCACTGAAGAGAAACGTGTAACTCTGTGAGTTGCATTCACACATGGCAATGCAGTTTCTCAGAAAGCTTCTCCTTAGTTATTATGTGAGGATAATTCCTTTATCACCATGGGCCTCAATAGGCTCCCAAATATCACTTTGCAGATTCCACCAAAAAAGTGTTAGCAAACTGCTTCTTAAGGCAGAGGTTGTAACTCTGTGAGATGAACTCACAGATCAGAAAGAAGTTTCTCAGAAAGCTTCTTTCACGTTTTGAACGGATGAAATTTCCTTTATCAGCGTAGGCCTCAATGTGATCCAAAGAAGCCCTTCTCAGATTCCCCAAAGACAGTGTTAATGGACTGCTCCACGAAACATAAGTGTAACTCTGTGAGATGAATTCACACATCACCAAGAAGTTTCTAAGAAAGCTTCTTTCTAGTTTTCATCTGTGGAAATTTCCTTTGTCACTGTAATGTTCATTGCGCTGTGAAGTATCTAATTGCCGATTCTCAGAAAACTAGTGCTAACAAATGATCACTGAAGAGAACGTGTAACTCTGTGAGTTGCATTCACACATGGCAATGCAGTTTCTCGAAAGTTCTCCTTAGTTATTTGTGAGGATACTTCCTTATCCCCATGGGCCTCAATAGGCTCCCAAAATCCCTTTGCATATCCACCAAAAAAGTGTTCGCAAACTGCTTCTTACGGCAGAGGTTCGTAACTCTGTGAGATGAACTCACAGATCAGAAAGAAGTTTCTCAGAAAGCTCTTTCCGTTTTACGGAAGATTTTCCTTTTGAAGGATCGAAATCTGTCCTCAGTTCCACAGAAAGTAGGCCGAAATACAGTGCAACTGTGAGTGAATTCACACATCAGAAGCGTTCTCAGAAGCTTCCCACTAAAGACGAGTTATTTGTGGTCTTGGAGCGCCACCGTGTGTCCTATTGCAGATTCTGCGAAAACTCTGCTAGCAAGTTTCTCAGTGGAAACATGATGGACATCTGTGGGCTGAATTCACCCACAACAAAGAAGTTTCTGAGAAGGCTTCTCTGCAGGTTTCTCTGAGGATAGTTCCTTATTCAGCATGCGATTCAACGATATCCAAGACATCACATCTGAGATTCCTCAAAATGAGTGCTAGGAAACTCCCCCGAGAAAGGGTGATAGAACACTGTGAAATGAATTCACATATCACAAAGCAGTTTCGCAGAAAGCTTGGTTCCGCTTTCTCTTGGAGTATTAGTTTTCTCCTTCTATTCTTCAAAGCTATCTGAAATATCACTTCTCGGAATCCACGGAAACAGTCCTAAGAAACGGCCCCAAAAAACACTGGCGTAACTCTGTGAGTTGCATTCACACATGGCAATGCAGTTTCTCACAAAGCTTCTCTTTAGTTATTGTGAGGATAATTCCTTTATCACCATGGGCCCCAATAGGCTCCCAAATATCACTTTGCAGATTCCAAGAAAAGAGTGTTAGCAAACTGCTTCTTGAGGCAGAGGTTGTAACTCTGTGAGATGAACTCACAGATCAGAAAGAAGTTTCTCAGAAAGCTTCTTTCACGTTTTGAACGGATGAAATTTCCTTTATCAGCGTAGGCCTCAATGTGATCCAAAGAAGCCCTTCTCAGTTTCCCCAAAGACAGTGTTAATGGACTGCTCCACGAAACATAAGTGTAACTCTGTGAGATGAATTCACACATCACCAAGAAGTTTCTAAGAAAGCTTCTTTCTAGTTTTCATCTGTGGAAATTTCCTTTGTCACTGTAATGTTCATTGCGCTGTGAAGTATCTAATTGCAGATTTCCAGAAAACTGTGCTAACAAACTGATCACTGAAGAGAAACGTGTAACTCTGTGAGTTGCATTCACACATGGCAATGCAGTTTCTCAGAAAGCTTCTCCTTAGTTATTATGTGAGGATAATTCCTTTATCACCATGGGCCTCAATAGGCTCCCAAATATCACTTTGCAGATTCCACCAAAAAAGTGTTAGCAAACTGCTTCTTAAGGCAGAGGTTGTAACTCTGTGAGATGAACTCACAGATCAGAAAGAAGTTTCTCAGAAAGCTTCTTTCACGTTTTGAACGGATGAAATTTCCTTTATCAGCGTAGGCCTCAATGTGATCCAAAGAAGCCCTTCTCAGTTTCCCCAAAGACAGTGTTAATGGACTGCTCCACGAAACATAAGTGTAACTCTGTGAGATGAATTCACACATCACCAAGAAGTTTCTAAGAAAGCTTCTTTCTAGTTTTCATCTGTGGAAATTTCCTTTGTCACTGTAATGTTCATTGCGCTGTGAAGTATCTAATTGCAGATTTCCAGAAAACTGTGCTAACAAACTGATCACTGAAGAGAAACGTGTAACTCTGTGAGTTGCATTCACACATGGCAATGCAGTTTCTCAGAAAGCTTCTCTTTAGTTATTATGTGAGGATAATTCCTTTATCACCATGGGCCTCAATAGGCTCCCAAATATCACTTTGCAGATTCCACCAAAAGAGTGTTAGCAAACTGCTTCTTAAGGCAGAGGTTGTAACTCTGTGAGATGAACTCACAGATCAGAAAGAAGTTTCTCAGAAAGCTTCTTTCACGTTTTGAACGGATGAAATTTCCTTTATCAGCGTAGGCCTCAATGTGATCCAAAGAAGCCCTTCTCAGATTCCCCAAAGACAGTGTTAATGGACTGCTCCACGAAACATAAGTGTAACTCTGTGAGATGAATTCACACATCACCAAGAAGTTTCTAAGAAAGCTTCTTTCTAGTTTTCATCTGTGGAAATTTCCTTTGTCACTGTAATGTTCATTGCGCTAGTGAAGTATCTAATTGCAGATTTCCAGAAAACTGTGCTAACAAACTGATCACTGAAGAGAAACGTGTAACTCTGTGAGTTGCATTCACACATGGCAATGCAGTTTCTCAGAAAGCTTCTCCTTAGTTATTATGTGAGGATAATTCCTTTATCACCATGGGCCTCAATAGGCTCCCAAATATCACTTTGCAGATTCCACCAAAAAAGTGTTAGCAAACTGCTTCTTAAGGCAGAGGTTGTAACTCTGTGAGATGAACTCACAGATCAGAAAGAAGTTTCTCAGAAAGCTTCTTTCACGTTTTGAACGGATGAAATTTCCTTTATCAGCGTAGGCCTCAATGTGATCCAAAGAAGCCCTTCTCAGTTTCCCCAAAGACAGTGTTAATGGACTGCTCCACGAAACATAAGTGTAACTCTGTGAGATGAATTCACACATCACCAAGAAGTTTCTAAGAAAGCTTCTTTCTAGTTTTCATCTGTGGAAATTTCCTTTGTCACTGTAATGTTCATTGCGCTATGAAGTATCTAATTGCAGATTTCCAGAAAACTGTGCTAACAAACTGATCACTGAAGAGAAACGTGTAACTCTGTGAGTTGCATTCACACATGGCAATGCAGTTTCTCAGAAAGCTTCTCCTTAGTTATTATGTGAGGATAATTCCTTTATCACCATGGGCCTCAATAGGCTCCCAAATATCACTTTGCAGATTCCACCAAAAAGTGTTAGCAAACTGCTTCTTAAGGCAGAGGTTGTAACTCTGTGAGATGAACTCACAGATCAGAAAGAAGTTTCTCAGAAAGCTTCTTTCACGTTTTGAACGGATGAAATTTCCTTTATCAGCGTAGGCCTCAATGTGATCCAAAGAAGCCCTTCTCAGTTTCCCCAAAGACAGTGTTAATGGACTGCTCCACGAAACATAAGTGTAACTCTGTGAGATGAATTCACACATCACCAAGAAGTTTCTAAGAAAGCTTCTTTCTAGTTTTCATCTGTGGAAATTTCCTTTGTCACTGTAATGTTCATTGCGCTATGAAGTATCTAATTGCAGATTTCCAGAAAACTGTGCTAACAAACTGATCACTGAAGAGAAACGTGTAACTCTGTGAGTTGCATTCACACATGGCAATGCAGTTTCTCAGAAAGCTTCTCCTTAGTTATTATGTGAGGATAATTCCTTTATCACCATGGGCCTCAATAGGCTCCCAAATATCACTTTGCAGATTCCACCAAAAAGTGTTAGCAAACTGCTTCTTAAGGCAGAGGTTGTAACTCTGTGAGATGAACTCACAGATCAGAAAGAAGTTTCTCAGAAAGCTTCTTTCACGTTTTGAACGGATGAAATTTCCTTTATCAGCGTAGGCCTCAATGTGATCCAAAGAAGCCCTTCTCAGTTTCCCCAAAGACAGTGTTAATGGACTGCTCCACGAAACATAAGTGTAACTCTGTGAGATGAATTCACACATCACCAAGAAGTTTCTAAGAAAGCTTCTTTCTAGTTTTCATCTGTGGAAATTTCCTTTGTCACTGTAATGTTCATTGCGCTATGAAGTATCTAATTGCAGATTTCCAGAAAACTGTGCTAACAAACTGATCACTGAAGAGAAACGTGTAACTCTGTGAGTTGCATTCACACATGGCAATGCAGTTTCTCAGAAAGCTTCTCTTTAGTTATTATGTGAGGATAATTCCTTTATCACCATGGGCCTCAATAGGCTCCCAAATATCACTTTGCAGATTCCACCAAAAAAGTGTTAGCAAACTGCTTCTTAAGGCAGAGGTTGTAACTCTGTGAGATGAACTCACAGATCAGAAAGAAGTTTCTCAGAAAGCTTCTTTCACGTTTTGAACGGATGAAATTTCCTTTATCAGCGTAGGCCTCAATGTGATCCAAAGAAGCCCTTCTCAGATTCCCCAAAGACAGTGTTAATGGACTGCTCCACGAAACATAAGTGTAACTCTGTGAGATGAATTCACACATCACCAAGAAGTTTCTAAGAAAGCTTCTTTCTAGTTTTCATCTGTGGAAATTTCCTTTGTCACTGTAATGTTCATTGCGCTAGTGAAGTATCTAATTGCAGATTTCCAGAAAACTGTGCTAACAAACTGATCACTGAAGAGAAACGTGTAACTCTGTGAGTTGCATTCACACATGGCAATGCAGTTCTCAGAAAGCTTCTCTTTAGTTATTATGTGAGGATAATTCCTTTATCACCATGGGCCCCAATAGGCTCCCAAATATCACTTTGCAGATTACACGAAAGAGTGTTAGCCATCTGCTTCTTGGGCAGAGGTGTAACTCTGTGAGATGAACTCACAGATCAAAAAAGTTTCTCAGAAAGCTTCTTTCTCATTTTTATTGGAAGATGTTTCCATTGGCCCCATTGTTTCAAAGGGATCGGGAATATCTGTTCTCAGATTCCACACAAATAGGGCTAGGCCACGGCCCCGAAATACAGCTGCAACTTAGTGAGTTGAATTCACACATCACAAAGCGGTTTCTCAGAAAGCTTCCCACTTTAGTAAGACGAGGTTATTTGTGGTCTTGGAGCGCCACCGTGTGTCCTATTGCAGATTCTGCGAAAATCTGCTAGCAAGTTTCTCAGTGGAAACAATGATGGACATCTGTGGGCTGAATTCACCCACAACAAAGAAGTTTCTGAGAAGGCTTCTCTGCAGGTTTCTCTGAGGATAGTTCCTTATTCAGCATGCGATTCAACGATATCCAAGACATCACATCTGAGATTCCTCAAAATGAGTGCTAGGAAACTCCCCAGAAGGGTGATAGAACACTGTGAAATGAATTCACATATCACAAAGCAGTTTCGCAGAAAGCTTGGTTCCGCTTTCTCTTGGAGTATATTAGTTTTCTTCTCTTCATCTTCAAAGCTATCTGAAATCACTTCTCGGAATCCACGGAAACAGTCCTAAGAAACGGCCCCAAAAACACTGGCGTAACTCTGTGAGTTGCATTCACACATGGCAATGCAGTTTCTCAAAGCTTCTCTTAGTTATTATGTGAGGATATTCCTTTATCACCATGGGCCCCAATAGGCTCCCAAATATCACTTTGCAGATTCCAAGAAAGAGTGTTAGCAAACTGCTTCTTGAGGCAGAGGTTGTAACTCTGTGAGATGAACTCACAGATCAGAAAGAAGTTTCTCAGAAAGCTTCTTTCACGTTTTGAACGGATGAAATTTCCTTTATCAGCGTAGGCCTCAATGTGATCCAAAGAAGCCCTTCTCAGTTTCCCCAAAGACAGTGTTAATGGACTGCTCCACGAAACATAAGTGTAACTCTGTGAGATGAATTCACACATCACCAAGAAGTTTCTAAGAAAGCTTCTTTCTAGTTTTCATCTGTGGAAATTTCCTTTGTCACTGTAATGTTCATTGCGCTGTGAAGTATCTAATTGCAGATTTCCAGAAAACTGTGCTAACAAACTGATCACTGAAGAGAAACGTGTAACTCTGTGAGTTGCATTCACACATGGCAATGCAGTTTCTCAGAAAGCTTCTCCTTAGTTATTATGTGAGGATAATTCCTTTATCACCATGGGCCTCAATAGGCTCCCAAATATCACTTTGCAGATTCCACCAAAAAAGTGTTAGCAAACTGCTTCTTAAGGCAGAGGTTGTAACTCTGTGAGATGAACTCACAGATCAGAAAGAAGTTTCTCAGAAAGCTTCTTTCACGTTTTGAACGGATGAAATTTCCTTTATCAGCGTAGGCCTCAATGTGATCCAAAGAAGCCCTTCTCAGTTTCCCCAAAGACAGTGTTAATGGACTGCTCCACGAAACATAAGTGTAACTCTGTGAGATGAATTCACACATCACCAAGAAGTTTCTAAGAAAGCTTCTTTCTAGTTTTCATCTGTGGAAATTTCCTTTGTCACTGTAATGTTCATTGCGCTATGAAGTATCTAATTGCAGATTTCCAGAAAACTGTGCTAACAAACTGATCACTGAAGAGAAACGTGTAACTCTGTGAGTTGCATTCACACATGGCAATGCAGTTTCTCAGAAAGCTTCTCTTAGTTATTATGTGAGGATAATTCCTTTATCACCATGGGCCTCAATAGGCTCCCAAATATCACTTTGCAGATTCCACCAAAAAAGTGTTAGCAAACTGCTTCTTAAGGCAGAGGTTGTAACTCTGTGAGATGAACTCACAGATCAGAAAGAAGTTTCTCAGAAAGCTTCTTTCACGTTTTGAACGGATGAAATTTCCTTTATCAGCGTAGGCCTCAATGTGATCCAAAGAAGCCCTTCTCAGTTTCCCCAAAGACAGTGTTAATGGACTGCTCCACGAAACATAAGTGTAACTCTGTGAGATGAATTCACACATCACCAAGAAGTTTCTAAGAAAGCTTCTTTCTAGTTTTCATCTGTGGAAATTTCCTTTGTCACTGTAATGTTCATTGCGCTATGAAGTATCTAATTGCAGATTTCCAGAAAACTGTGCTAACAAACTGATCACTGAAGAGAAACGTGTAACTCTGTGAGTTGCATTCACACATGGCAATGCAGTTTCTCAGAAAGCTTCTCTTTAGTTATTATGTGAGGATATTTGCTTTATCACCATGGGCCTCAATAGGCTCCCAAATATCACTTTGCAGATTCCACTAAAAAGTGTTAGCAAACTGCTTCTTAAGGCAGAGGTTGTAACTCTGTGAGATGAACTCACAGATCAGAAAGAAGTTTCTCAGAAAGCTTCTTTCACGTTTTGAACGGATGAAATTTCCTTTATCAGCGTAGGCCTCAATGTGATCCAAAGAAGCCCTTCTCAGATTCCCCAAAGACAGTGTTAATGGACTGCTCCACGAAACATAAGTGTAACTCTGTGAGATGAATTCACACATCACCAAGAAGTTTCTAAGAAAGCTTCTTTCTAGTTTTCATCTGTGGAAATTTCCTTTGTCACTGTAATGTTCATTGCGCTAGTGAAGTATCTAATTGCAGATTTCCAGAAAACTGTGCTAACAAACTGATCACTGAAGAGAAACGTGTAACTCTGTGAGTTGCATTCACACATGGCAATGCAGTTTCTCAGAAAGCTTCTCTTAGTTATTATGTGAGGATAATTCCTTTATCACCATGGGCCTCAATAGGCTCCCAAATATCACTTTGCAGATTCCACCAAAAAGTGTTAGCAAACTGCTTCTTAAGGCAGAGGTTGTAACTCTGTGAGATGAACTCACAGATCAGAAAGAAGTTTCTCAGAAAGCTTCTTTCACGTTTTGAACGGATGAAATTTCCTTTATCAGCGTAGGCCTCAATGTGATCCAAAGAAGCCCTTCTCAGTTCCCCAAAGACAGTGTTAATGGACTGCTCCACGAAACATAAGTGTAACTCTGTGAGATGAATTCACACATCACCAAGAAGTTTCTAAGAAAGCTTCTTTCTAGTTTTCATCTGTGGAAATTTCCTTTGTCACTGTAATGTTCATTGCGCTATGAAGTATCTAATTGCAGATTTCCAGAAAACTGTGCTAACAAACTGATCACTGAAGAGAAACGTGTAACTCTGTGAGTTGCATTCACACATGGCAATGCAGTTTCTCAGAAAGCTTCTCTTAGTTATTATGTGAGGATAATTCCTTTATCACCATGGGCCTCAATAGGCTCCCAAATATCACTTTGCAGATTCCACCAAAAAGTGTTAGCAAACTGCTTCTTAAGGCAGAGGTTGTAACTCTGTGAGATGAACTCACAGATCAGAAAGAAGTTTCTCAGAAAGCTTCTTTCACGTTTTGAACGGATGAAATTTCCTTTATCAGCGTAGGCCTCAATGTGATCCAAAGAAGCCCTTCTCAGTTTCCCCAAAGACAGTGTTAATGGACTGCTCCACGAAACATAAGTGTAACTCTGTGAGATGAATTCACACATCACCAAGAAGTTTCTAAGAAAGCTTCTTTCTAGTTTTCATCTGTGGAAATTTCCTTTGTCACTGTAATGTTCATTGCGCTAGTGAAGTATCTAATTGCAGATTTCCAGAAAACTGTGCTAACAAACTGATCACTGAAGAGAAACGTGTAACTCTGTGAGTTGCATTCACACATGGCAATGCAGTTTCTCAGAAAGCTTCTCCTTAGTTATTATGTGAGGATATTCCTTTATCACCATGGGCCTCAATAGGCTCCCAAATATCACTTTGCAGATTCCACCAAAAAGTGTTAGCAAACTGCTTCTTAAGGCAGAGGTTGTAACTCTGTGAGATGAACTCACAGATCAGAAAGAAGTTTCTCAGAAAGCTTCTTTCACGTTTTGAACGGATGAAATTTCCTTTATCAGCGTAGGCCTCAATGTGATCCAAAGAAGCCCTTCTCAGTTTCCCCAAAGACAGTGTTAATGGACTGCTCCACGAAACATAAGTGTAACTCTGTGAGATGAATTCACACATCACCAAGAAGTTTCTAAGAAAGCTTCTTTCTAGTTTTCATCTGTGGAAATTTCCTTTGTCACTGTAATGTTCATTGCGCTGTGAAGTATCTAATTGCAGATTTCCAGAAAACTGTGCTAACAAACTGATCACTGAAGAGAAACGTGTAACTCTGTGAGTTGCATTCACACATGGCAATGCAGTTTCTCAGAAAGCTTCTCCTTAGTTATTATGTGAGGATAATTCCTTTATCACCATGGGCCTCAATAGGCTCCCAAATATCACTTTGCAGATTCCACCAAAAAGTGTTAGCAAACTGCTTCTTAAGGCAGAGGTTGTAACTCTGTGAGATGAACTCACAGATCAGAAAGAAGTTTCTCAGAAAGCTTCTTTCACGTTTTGAACGGATGAAATTTCCTTTATCAGCGTAGGCCTCAATGTGATCCAAAGAAGCCCTTCTCAGTTTCCCCAAAGACAGTGTTAATGGACTGCTCCACGAAACATAAGTGTAACTCTGTGAGATGAATTCACACATCACCAAGAAGTTTCTAAGAAAGCTTCTTTCTAGTTTTCATCTGTGGAAATTTCCTTTGTCACTGTAATGTTCATTGCGCTAGTGAAGTATCTAATTGCAGATTTCCAGAAAACTGTGCTAACAAACTGATCACTGAAGAGAAACGTGTAACTCTGTGAGTTGCATTCACACATGGCAATGCAGTTTCTCAGAAAGCTTCTCCTTAGTTATTATGTGAGGATAATTCCTTTATCACCATGGGCCTCAATAGGCTCCCAAATATCACTTTGCAGATTCCACCAAAAAAGTGTTAGCAAACTGCTTCTTAAGGCAGAGGTTGTAACTCTGTGAGATGAACTCACAGATCAGAAAGAAGTTTCTCAGAAAGCTTCTTTCACGTTTTGAACGGATGAAATTTCCTTTCTCAGCGTAGGCCTCAATGTGATCCAAAGAAGCCCTTCTCAGTTTCCCCAAAGACAGTGTTAATGGACTGCTCCACGAAACATAAGTGTAACTCTGTGAGATGAATTCACACATCACCAAGAAGTTTCTAAGAAAGCTTCTTCTAGTTTTCATCTGTGGAAATTTCCTTTGTCACTGTAATGTTCATTGCGCTATGAAGTATCTAATTGCAGATTTCCAGAAAACTGTACAAACTGATCACTGAAGAGAAACGTGTAACTCTGTGAGTTGCATTCACACATAGGCAATGCAGTTTCTCAGAAAGCTTCTCTTAGTTATTATGTGAGGATATTGCTTTATCACCATGGGCCCCAATAGGCTCCCAAATTATCACTTTGCAGATTCCACTAAAAGCGTGTTAGCAAACTGCTTCTTGAGGCAGAGGTTGTAACTCTGTGAGATGAACTCACAGATCAGAAAGAAGTTTCTCAGAAAGCTTCTTTCACGTTTTGAACGGATGAAATTTCCTTTATCAGCGTAGGCCTCAATGTGATCCAAAGAAGCCCTTCTCAGTTTCCCCAAAGACAGTGTTAATGGACTGCTCCACGAAACATAAGTGTAACTCTGTGAGATGAATTCACACATCACCAAGAAGTTTCTAAGAAAGCTTCTTTCTAGTTTTCATCTGTGGAAATTTCCTTTGTCACTGTAATGTTCATTGCGCTATGAAGTATCTAATTGCAGATTTCCAGAAAACTGTGCTAACAAACTGATCACTGAAGAGAAACGTGTAACTCTGTGAGTTGCATTCACACATGGCAATGCAGTTTCTCAGAAAGCTTCTCCTTAGTTATTATGTGAGGATATTCCTTTATCACCATGGGCCTCAATAGGCTCCCAAATATCACTTTGCAGATTCCACCAAAAAGTGTTAGCAAACTGCTTCTTAAGGCAGAGGTTGTAACTCTGTGAGATGAACTCACAGATCAGAAAGAAGTTTCTCAGAAAGCTTCTTTCACGTTTTGAACGGATGAAATTTCCTTTATCAGCGTAGGCCTCAATGTGATCCAAAGAAGCCCTTCTCAGTTTCCCCAAAGACAGTGTTAATGGACTGCTCCACGAAACATAAGTGTAACTCTGTGAGATGAATTCACACATCACCAAGAAGTTTCTAAGAAAGCTTCTTTCTAGTTTTCATCTGTGGAAATTTCCTTTGTCACTGTAATGTTCATTGCGCTATGAAGTATCTAATTGCAGATTTCCAGAAAACTGTGCTAACAAACTGATCACTGAAGAGAAACGTGTAACTCTGTGAGTTGCATTCACACATGGCAATGCAGTTTCTCAGAAAGCTTCTCCTTAGTTATTATGTGAGGATATTCCTTTATCACCATGGGCCTCAATAGGCTCCCAATATCACTTTGCAGATTCCACCAAAAAAGTGTTAGCAAACTGCTTCTTAAGGCAGAGGTTGTAACTCTGTGAGATGAACTCACAGATCAGAAAGAAGTTTCTCAGAAAGCTTCTTTCACGTTTTGAACGGATGAAATTTCCTTTATCAGCGTAGGCCTCAATGTGATCCAAAGAAGCCCTTCTCAGTTTCCCCAAAGACAGTGTTAATGGACTGCTCCACGAAACATAAGTGTAACTCTGTGAGATGAATTCACACATCACCAAGAAGTTTCTAAGAAAGCTTCTTTCTAGTTTTCATCTGTGGAAATTTCCTTTGTCACTGTAATGTTCATTGCGCTATGAAGTATCTAATTGCAGATTTCCAGAAAACTGTGCTAACAAACTGATCACTGAAGAGAAACGTGTAACTCTGTGAGTTGCATTCACACATGGCAATGCAGTTTCTCAGAAAGCTTCTCTTAGTTATTATGTGAGGATAATTCCTTTATCACCATGGGCCTCAATAGGCTCCCAAATATCACTTTGCAGATTCCACCAAAAAGTGTTAGCAAACTGCTTCTTAAGGCAGAGGTTGTAACTCTGTGAGATGAACTCACAGATCAGAAAGAAGTTTCTCAGAAAGCTTCTTTCACGTTTTGAACGGATGAAATTTCCTTTATCAGCGTAGGCCTCAATGTGATCCAAAGAAGCCCTTCTCAGTTTCCCCAAAGACAGTGTTAATGGACTGCTCCACGAAACATAAGTGTAACTCTGTGAGATGAATTCACACATCACCAAGAAGTTTCTAAGAAAGCTTCTTTCTAGTTTTCATCTGTGGAAATTTCCTTTGTCACTGTAATGTTCATTGCGCTATGAAGTATCTAATTGCAGATTTCCAGAAAACTGTGCTAACAAACTGATCACTGAAGAGAAACGTGTAACTCTGTGAGTTGCATTCACACATGGCAATGCAGTTTCTCAGAAAGCTTCTCCTTAGTTATTATGTGAGGATAATTCCTTTATCACCATGGGCCTCAATAGGCTCCCAAATATCACTTTGCAGATTCCACCAAAAAGTGTTAGCAAACTGCTTCTTAAGGCAGAGGTTGTAACTCTGTGAGATGAACTCACAGATCAGAAAGAAGTTTCTCAGAAAGCTTCTTTCACGTTTTGAACGGATGAAATTTCCTTTATCAGCGTAGGCCTCAATGTGATCCAAAGAAGCCCTTCTCAGTTTCCCCAAAGACAGTGTTAATGGACTGCTCCACGAAACATAAGTGTAACTCTGTGAGATGAATTCACACATCACCAAGAAGTTTCTAAGAAAGCTTCTTTCTAGTTTTCATCTGTGGAAATTTCCTTTGTCACTGTAATGTTCATTGCGCTATGAAGTATCTAATTGCAGATTTCCAGAAAACTGTGCTAACAAACTGATCACTGAAGAGAAACGTGTAACTCTGTGAGTTGCATTCACACATGGCAATGCAGTTTCTCAGAAAGCTTCTCCTTAGTTATTATGTGAGGATAATTCCTTTATCACCATGGGCCTCAATAGGCTCCCAAATATCACTTTGCAGATTCCACCAAAAAGTGTTAGCAAACTGCTTCTTAAGGCAGAGGTTGTAACTCTGTGAGATGAACTCACAGATCAGAAAGAAGTTTCTCAGAAAGCTTCTTTCACGTTTTGAACGGATGAAATTTCCTTTATCAGCGTAGGCCTCAATGTGATCCAAAGAAGCCCTTCTCAGATTCCCCAAAGACAGTGTTAATGGACTGCTCCACGAAACATAAGTGTAACTCTGTGAGATGAATTCACACATCACCAAGAAGTTTCTAAGAAAGCTTCTTTCTAGTTTTCATCTGTGGAAATTTCCTTTGTCACTGTAATGTTCATTGCGCTATGAAGTATCTAATTGCAGATTTCCAGAAAACTGTGCTAACAAACTGATCACTGAAGAGAAACGTGTAACTCTGTGAGTTGCATTCACACATGGCAATGCAGTTTCTCAGAAAGCTTCTCCTTAGTTATTATGTGAGGATAATTCCTTTATCACCATGGGCCTCAATAGGCTCCCAAATATCACTTTGCAGATTCCACCAAAAAAGTGTTAGCAAACTGCTTCTTAAGGCAGAGGTTGTAACTCTGTGAGATGAACTCACAGATCAGAAAGAAGTTTCTCAGAAAGCTTCTTTCACGTTTTGAACGGATGAAATTTCCTTTATCAGCGTAGGCCTCAATGTGATCCAAAGAAGCCCTTCTCAGATTCCCCAAAGACAGTGTTAATGGACTGCTCCACGAAACATAAGTGTAACTCTGTGAGATGAATTCACACATCACCAAGAAGTTTCTAAGAAAGCTTCTTTCTAGTTTTCATCTGTGGAAATTTCCTTTGTCACTGTAATGTTCATTGCGCTATGAAGTATCTAATTGCAGATTTCCAGAAAACTGTGCTAACAAACTGATCACTGAAGAGAAACGTGTAACTCTGTGAGTTGCATTCACACATGGCAATGCAGTTTCTCAGAAAGCTTCTCCTTAGTTATTATGTGAGGATAATTCCTTTATCACCATGGGCCTCAATAGGCTCCCAAATATCACTTTGCAGATTCCACCAAAAAAGTGTTAGCAAACTGCTTCTTAAGGCAGAGGTTGTAACTCTGTGAGATGAACTCACAGATCAGAAAGAAGTTTCTCAGAAAGCTTCTTTCACGTTTTGAACGGATGATGTTTCCATTGGCCCCATTGTTTTCAAAGGGATCGGGAATATCTGTTCTCAGATTCCACACAATAGGGCTAGGCCACGGCCCCACGAAATACAGCTGCAACTTAGTGAGTTGAATTCACACATCACAAAGCGGTTTCTCAGAAAGCTTCCCACTTTAGTAAGACGAGGTTATTTGTGGTCTTGGAGCGCCACCGTGTGTCCTATTGCAGATTCTGCGAAAACTCTGCTAGCAAGTTTCTCAGTGGAAACAATGATGGACATCTGTGGGCTGAATTCACCCACAACAAAGAAGTTTCTGAGAAGGCTTCTCTGCAGGTTTCTCTGAGGATAGTTCCTTATTCAGCATGCGATTCAACGATATCCAAGACATCACATCTGAGATTCCTCAAAATGAGTGCTAGGAAACTCCCCGAGAAAGGGTGATAGAACACTGTGAAATGAATTCACATATCACAAAGCAGTTTCGCAGAAAGCTTGGTTCCGCTTTCTCTTGGAGTATACTCTGTGAGTTGCATTCACACAATGGCAATGCAGTTTCTCAGAAAGCTTCTCTTAGTTATTATGTGAGGATAATTCCTTTATCACCATGGGCCCCAATACGCTCCCAAATATCACTTTGCAGATTCCACTAAAAGAGTGTTAGCAAACTGCTTCTTGAAGGCAGAGGTTGTAACTCTGTGAGATGAACTCACAGATCAGAAAGAAGTTTCTCAGAAAGCTTCTTTCACGTTTTGAACGGATGAAATTTCCTTTATCAGCGTAGGCCTCAATGTGATCCAAAGAAGCCCTTCTCAGTTCCCCAAAGACAGTGTTAATGGACTGCTCCACGAAACATAAGTGTAACTCTGTGAGATGAATTCACACATCACCAAGAAGTTTCTAAGAAAGCTTCTTTCTAGTTTTCATCTGTGGAAATTTCCTTTGTCACTGTAATGTTCATTGCGCTAGTGAAGTATCTAATTGCAGATTTCCAGAAAACTGTGCTAACAAACTGATCACTGAAGAGAAACGTGTAACTCTGTGAGTTGCATTCACACATGGCAATGCAGTTTCTCAGAAAGCTTCTCTTAGTTATTATGTGAGGATAATTCCTTTATCACCATGGGCCTCAATAGGCTCCCAAATATCACTTTGCAGATTCCACCAAAAAGTGTTAGCAAACTGCTTCTTAAGGCAGAGGTTGTAACTCTGTGAGATGAACTCACAGATCAGAAAGAAGTTTCTCAGAAAGCTTCTTTCACGTTTTGAACGGATGAAATTTCCTTTATCAGCGTAGGCCTCAATGTGATCCAAAGAAGCCCTTCTCAGTTTCCCCAAAGACAGTGTTAATGGACTGCTCCACGAAACATAAGTGTAACTCTGTGAGATGAATTCACACATCACCAAGAAGTTTCTAAGAAAGCTTCTTTCTAGTTTTCATCTGTGGAAATTTCCTTTGTCACTGTAATGTTCATTGCGCTAGTGAAGTATCTAATTGCAGATTTCCAGAAAACTGTGCTAACAAACTGATCACTGAAGAGAAACGTGTAACTCTGTGAGTTGCATTCACACATGGCAATGCAGTTTCTCAGAAAGCTTCTCCTTAGTTATTATGTGAGGATAATTCCTTTATCACCATGGGCCTCAATAGGCTCCCAAATATCACTTTGCAGATTCCACCAAAAAGTGTTAGCAAACTGCTTCTTAAGGCAGAGGTTGTAACTCTGTGAGATGAACTCACAGATCAGAAAGAAGTTTCTCAGAAAGCTTCTTTCACGTTTTGAACGGATGAAATTTCCTTTATCAGCGTAGGCCTCAATGTGATCCAAAGAAGCCCTTCTCAGTTTCCCCAAAGACAGTGTTAATGGACTGCTCCACGAAACATAAGTGTAACTCTGTGAGATGAATTCACACATCACCAAGAAGTTTCTAAGAAAGCTTCTTTCTAGTTTTCATCTGTGGAAATTTCCTTTGTCACTGTAATGTTCATTGCGCTAGTGAAGTATCTAATTGCAGATTTCCAGAAAACTGTGCTAACAAACTGATCACTGAAGAGAAACGTGTAACTCTGTGAGTTGCATTCACACATGGCAATGCAGTTTCTCAGAAAGCTTCTCCTTAGTTATTATGTGAGGATAATTCCTTTATCACCATGGGCCTCAATAGGCTCCCAAATATCACTTTGCAGATTCCACCAAAAAGTGTTAGCAAACTGCTTCTTAAGGCAGAGGTTGTAACTCTGTGAGATGAACTCACAGATCAGAAAGAAGTTTCTCAGAAAGCTTCTTTCACGTTTTGAACGGATGAAATTTCCTTTATCAGCGTAGGCCTCAATGTGATCCAAAGAAGCCCTTCTCAGTTTCCCCAAAGACAGTGTTAATGGACTGCTCCACGAAACATAAGTGTAACTCTGTGAGATGAATTCACACATCACCAAGAAGTTTCTAAGAAAGCTTCTTTCTAGTTTTCATCTGTGGAAATTTCCTTTGTCACTGTAATGTTCATTGCGCTATGAAGTATCTAATTGCAGATTTCCAGAAAACTGTGCTAACAAACTGATCACTGAAGAGAAACGTGTAACTCTGTGAGTTGCATTCACACATGGCAATGCAGTTTCTCAGAAAGCTTCTCCTTAGTTATTATGTGAGGATAATTCCTTTATCACCATGGGCCTCAATAGGCTCCCAAATATCACTTTGCAGATTCCACCAAAAAGTGTTAGCAAACTGCTTCTTAAGGCAGAGGTTGTAACTCTGTGAGATGAACTCACAGATCAGAAAGAAGTTTCTCAGAAAGCTTCTTTCACGTTTTGAACGGATGAAATTTCCTTTATCAGCGTAGGCCTCAATGTGATCCAAAGAAGCCCTTCTCAGTTTCCCCAAAGACAGTGTTAATGGACTGCTCCACGAAACATAAGTGTAACTCTGTGAGATGAATTCACACATCACCAAGAAGTTTCTAAGAAAGCTTCTTTCTAGTTTTCATCTGTGGAAATTTCCTTTGTCACTGTAATGTTCATTGCGCTATGAAGTATCTAATTGCAGATTTCCAGAAAACTGTGCTAACAAACTGATCACTGAAGAGAAACGTGTAACTCTGTGAGTTGCATTCACACATGGCAATGCAGTTTCTCAGAAAGCTTCTCTTAGTTATTATGTGAGGATAATTCCTTTATCACCATGGGCCTCAATAGGCTCCCAAATATCACTTTGCAGATTCCACCAAAAGAGTGTTAGCAAACTGCTTCTTAAGGCAGAGGTTGTAACTCTGTGAGATGAACTCACAGATCAGAAAGAAGTTTCTCAGAAAGCTTCTTTCACGTTTTGAACGGATGAAATTTCCTTTATCAGCGTAGGCCTCAATGTGATCCAAAGAAGCCCTTCTCAGTTTCCCCAAAGACAGTGTTAATGGACTGCTCCACGAAACATAAGTGTAACTCTGTGAGATGAATTCACACATCACCAAGAAGTTTCTAAGAAAGCTTCTTTCTAGTTTTCATCTGTGGAAATTTCCTTTGTCACTGTAATGTTCATTGCGCTATGAAGTATCTAATTGCAGATTTCCAGAAAACTGTGCTAACAAACTGATCACTGAAGAGAAACGTGTAACTCTGTGAGTTGCATTCACACATGGCAATGCAGTTTCTCAGAAAGCTTCTCTTAGTTATTATGTGAGGATAATTCCTTTATCACCATGGGCCTCAATAGGCTCCCAAATATCACTTTGCAGATTCCACTAAAAAGTGTTAGCAAACTGCTTCTTAAGGCAGAGGTTGTAACTCTGTGAGATGAACTCACAGATCAGAAAGAAGTTTCTCAGAAAGCTTCTTTCACGTTTTGAACGGATGAAATTTCCTTTATCAGCGTAGGCCTCAATGTGATCCAAAGAAGCCCTTCTCAGTTTCCCCAAAGACAGTGTTAATGGACTGCTCCACGAAACATAAGTGTAACTCTGTGAGATGAATTCACACATCACCAAGAAGTTTCTAAGAAAGCTTCTTTCTAGTTTTCATCTGTGGAAATTTCCTTTGTCACTGTAATGTTCATTGCGCTATGAAGTATCTAATTGCAGATTTCCAGAAAACTGTGCTAACAAACTGATCACTGAAGAGAAACGTGTAACTCTGTGAGTTGCATTCACACATGGCAATGCAGTTTCTCAGAAAGCTTCTCTTAGTTATTATGTGAGGATAATTTCTTTATCACCATGGGCCTCAATACGCTCCCAATATCACTTTGCAGATTCCACTAAAAGAGTGTTAGCAAACTGCTTCTTGAGGCAGAGGTTGTAACTCTGTGAGATGAACTCACAGATCAGAAAGAAGTTTCTCAGAAAGCTTCTTTCACGTTTTGAACGGATGAAATTTCCTTTATCAGCGTAGGCCTCAATGTGATCCAAAGAAGCCCTTCTCAGTTTCCCCAAAGACAGTGTTAATGGACTGCTCCACGAAACATAAGTGTAACTCTGTGAGATGAATTCACACATCACCAAGAAGTTTCTAAGAAAGCTTCTTTCTAGTTTTCATCTGTGGAAATTTCCTTTGTCACTGTAATGTTCATTGCGCTATGAAGTATCTAATTGCAGATTTCCAGAAAACTGTGCTAACAAACTGATCACTGAAGAGAAACGTGTAACTCTGTGAGTTGCATTCACACATGGCAATGCAGTTTCTCAGAAAGCTTCTCCTTAGTTATTATGTGAGGATAATTCCTTTATCACCATGGGCCTCAATAGGCTCCCAAATATCACTTTGCAGATTCCACCAAAAAAGTGTTAGCAAACTGCTTCTTAAGGCAGAGGTTGTAACTCTGTGAGATGAACTCACAGATCAGAAAGAAGTTTCTCAGAAAGCTTCTTTCACGTTTTGAACGGATGAAATTTCCTTTATCAGCGTAGGCCTCAATGTGATCCAAAGAAGCCCTTCTCAGTTTCCCCAAAGACAGTGTTAATGGACTGCTCCACGAAACATAAGTGTAACTCTGTGAGATGAATTCACACATCACCAAGAAGTTTCTAAGAAAGCTTCTTTCTAGTTTTCATCTGTGGAAATTTCCTTTGTCACTGTAATGTTCATTGCGCTATGAAGTATCTAATTGCAGATTTCCAGAAAACTGTGCTAACAAACTGATCACTGAAGAGAAACGTGTAACTCTGTGAGTTGCATTCACACATGGCAATGCAGTTTCTCAGAAAGCTTCTCCTTAGTTATTATGTGAGGATAATTCCTTTATCACCATGGGCCTCAATAGGCTCCCAAATATCACTTTGCAGATTCCACCAAAAAGTGTTAGCAAACTGCTTCTTAAGGCAGAGGTTGTAACTCTGTGAGATGAACTCACAGATCAGAAAGAAGTTTCTCAGAAAGCTTCTTTCACGTTTTGAACGGATGAAATTTCCTTTATCAGCGTAGGCCTCAATGTGATCCAAAGAAGCCCTTCTCAGTTTCCCCAAAGACAGTGTTAATGGACTGCTCCACGAAACATAAGTGTAACTCTGTGAGATGAATTCACACATCACCAAGAAGTTTCTAAGAAAGCTTCTTTCTAGTTTTCATCTGTGGAAATTTCCTTTGTCACTGTAATGTTCATTGCGCTATGAAGTATCTAATTGCAGATTTCCAGAAAACTGTGCTAACAAACTGATCACTGAAGAGAAACGTGTAACTCTGTGAGTTGCATTCACACATGGCAATGCAGTTTCTCAGAAAGCTTCTCCTTAGTTATTATGTGAGGATAATTCCTTTATCACCATGGGCCTCAATAGGCTCCCAAATATCACTTTGCAGATTCCACCAAAAAAGTGTTAGCAAACTGCTTCTTAAGGCAGAGGTTGTAACTCTGTGAGATGAACTCACAGATCAGAAAGAAGTTTCTCAGAAAGCTTCTTTCACGTTTTGAACGGATGAAATTTCCTTTATCAGCGTAGGCCTCAATGTGATCCAAAGAAGCCCTTCTCAGTTTCCCCAAAGACAGTGTTAATGGACTGCTCCACGAAACATAAGTGTAACTCTGTGAGATGAATTCACACATCACCAAGAAGTTTCTAAGAAAGCTTCTTTCTAGTTTTCATCTGTGGAAATTTCCTTTGTCACTGTAATGTTCATTGCGCTATGAAGTATCTAATTGCAGATTTCCAGAAAACTGTGCTAACAAACTGATCACTGAAGAGAAACGTGTAACTCTGTGAGTTGCATTCACACATGGCAATGCAGTTTCTCAGAAAGCTTCTCCTTAGTTATTATGTGAGGATAATTCCTTTATCACCATGGGCCTCAATAGGCTCCCAAATATCACTTTGCAGATTCCACCAAAAAGTGTTAGCAAACTGCTTCTTAAGGCAGAGGTTGTAACTCTGTGAGATGAACTCACAGATCAGAAAGAAGTTTCTCAGAAAGCTTCTTTCACGTTTTGAACGGATGAAATTTCCTTTATCAGCGTAGGCCTCAATGTGATCCAAAGAAGCCCTTCTCAGTTTCCCCAAAGACAGTGTTAATGGACTGCTCCACGAAACATAAGTGTAACTCTGTGAGATGAATTCACACATCACCAAGAAGTTTCTAAGAAAGCTTCTTTCTAGTTTTCATCTGTGGAAATTTCCTTTGTCACTGTAATGTTCATTGCGCTATGAAGTATCTAATTGCAGATTTCCAGAAAACTGTGCTAACAAACTGATCACTGAAGAGAAACGTGTAACTCTGTGAGTTGCATTCACACATGGCAATGCAGTTTCTCAGAAAGCTTCTCTTAGTTATTATGTGAGGATAATTTCTTTATCACCATGGGCCTCAATAGGCTCCCAAATATCACTTTGCAAATTCCACCAAAAAGTGTTAGCAAACTGCTTCTTAAGGCAGAGGTTGTAACTCTGTGAGATGAACTCACAGATCAGAAAGAAGTTTCTCAGAAAGCTTCTTTCACGTTTTGAACGGATGAAATTTCCTTTATCAGCGTAGGCCTCAATGTGATCCAAAGAAGCCCTTCTCAGTTTCCCCAAAGACAGTGTTAATGGACTGCTCCACGAAACATAAGTGTAACTCTGTGAGATGAATTCACACATCACCAAGAAGTTTCTAAGAAAGCTTCTTTCTAGTTTTCATCTGTGGAAATTTCCTTTGTCACTGTAATGTTCATTGCGCTATGAAGTATCTAATTGCAGATTTCCAGAAAACTGTGCTAACAAACTGATCACTGAAGAGAAACGTGTAACTCTGTGAGTTGCATTCACACAATGGCAATGCAGTTTCTCAGAAAGCTTCTCTTTAGTTATTATGTGAGGATATTTGCTTTATCACCATGGGCCCCAATACGCTCCCAATATCACTTTGCAGATTCCACTAAAAGCGTGTTAGCAAACTGCTTCTTGAGGCAGAGGTTGTAACTCTGTGAGATGAACTCACAGATCAGAAAGAAGTTTCTCAGAAAGCTTCTTTCACGTTTTGAACGGATGAAATTTCCTTTATCAGCGTAGGCCTCAATGTGATCCAAAGAAGCCCTTCTCAGTTTCCCCAAAGACAGTGTTAATGGACTGCTCCACGAAACATAAGTGTAACTCTGTGAGATGAATTCACACATCACCAAGAAGTTTCTAAGAAAGCTTCTTTCTAGTTTTCATCTGTGGAAATTTCCTTTGTCACTGTAATGTTCATTGCGCTAGTGAAGTATCTAATTGCAGATTTCCAGAAAACTGTGCTAACAAACTGATCACTGAAGAGAAACGTGTAACTCTGTGAGTTGCATTCACACATGGCAATGCAGTTTCTCAGAAAGCTTCTCCTTAGTTATTATGTGAGGATAATTCCTTTATCACCATGGGCCTCAATAGGCTCCCAAATATCACTTTGCAGATTCCACCAAAAAGTGTTAGCAAACTGCTTCTTAAGGCAGAGGTTGTAACTCTGTGAGATGAACTCACAGATCAGAAAGAAGTTTCTCAGAAAGCTTCTTTCACGTTTTGAACGGATGAAATTTCCTTTATCAGCGTAGGCCTCAATGTGATCCAAAGAAGCCCTTCTCAGTTTCCCCAAAGACAGTGTTAATGGACTGCTCCACGAAACATAAGTGTAACTCTGTGAGATGAATTCACACATCACCAAGAAGTTTCTAAGAAAGCTTCTTTCTAGTTTTCATCTGTGGAAATTTCCTTTGTCACTGTAATGTTCATTGCGCTATGAAGTATCTAATTGCAGATTTCCAGAAAACTGTGCTAACAAACTGATCACTGAAGAGAAACGTGTAACTCTGTGAGTTGCATTCACACATGGCAATGCAGTTTCTCAGAAAGCTTCTCCTTAGTTATTATGTGAGGATAATTCCTTTATCACCATGGGCCTCAATAGGCTCCCAAATATCACTTTGCAGATTCCACCAAAAAAGTGTTAGCAAACTGCTTCTTAAGGCAGAGGTTGTAACTCTGTGAGATGAACTCACAGATCAGAAAGAAGTTTCTCAGAAAGCTTCTTTCACGTTTTGAACGGATGAAATTTCCTTTATCAGCGTAGGCCTCAATGTGATCCAAAGAAGCCCTTCTCAGTTTCCCCAAAGACAGTGTTAATGGACTGCTCCACGAAACATAAGTGTAACTCTGTGAGATGAATTCACACATCACCAAGAAGTTTCTAAGAAAGCTTCTTTCTAGTTTTCATCTGTGGAAATTTCCTTTGTCACTGTAATGTTCATTGCGCTATGAAGTATCTAATTGCAGATTTCCAGAAAACTGTGCTAACAAACTGATCACTGAAGAGAAACGTGTAACTCTGTGAGTTGCATTCAC
The DNA here is from genome assembly GCF_007565055.1 of Rhinopithecus roxellana. NCBI lineage: Eukaryota > Metazoa > Chordata > Mammalia > Primates > Cercopithecidae > Rhinopithecus > Rhinopithecus roxellana. Next base: position 25,089 of record NW_022142244.1, on the reverse strand, counting down.
ACATGGCAATGCAGTTTCTCAGAAAGCTTCTCCTTAGTTATTATGTGAGGATAATTCCTTTATCACCATGGGCCTCAATAGGCTCCCAAATATCACTTTGCAGATTCCACCAAAAAGTGTTAGCAAACTGCTTCTTAAGGCAGAGGTTGTAACTCTGTGAGATGAACTCACAGATCAGAAAGAAGTTTCTCAGAAAGCTTCTTTCACGTTTTGAACGGATGAAATTTCCTTTATCAGCGTAGGCCTCAATGTGATCCAAAGAAGCCCTTCTCAGTTTCCCCAAAGACAGTGTTAATGGACTGCTCCACGAAACATAAGTGTAACTCTGTGAGATGAATTCACACATCACCAAGAAGTTTCTAAGAAAGCTTCTTTCTAGTTTTCATCTGTGGAAATTTCCTTTGTCACTGTAATGTTCATTGCGCTATGAAGTATCTAATTGCAGATTTCCAGAAAACTGTGCTAACAAACTGATCACTGAAGAGAAACGTGTAACTCTGTGAGTTGCATTCACACATGGCAATGCAGTTTCTCAGAAAGCTTCTCTTAGTTATTATGTGAGGATATTTGCTTTATCACCATGGGCCCCAATACGCTCCCAATATCACTTTGCAGATTCCACTAAAAGCGTGTTAGCAAACTGCTTCTTAAGGCAGAGGTTGTAACTCTGTGAGATGAACTCACAGATCAGAAAGAAGTTTCTCAGAAAGCTTCTTTCACGTTTTGAACGGATGAAATTTCCTTTATCAGCGTAGGCCTCAATGTGATCCAAAGAAGCCCTTCTCAGTTTCCCCAAAGACAGTGTTAATGGACTGCTCCACGAAACATAAGTGTAACTCTGTGAGATGAATTCACACATCACCAAGAAGTTTCTAAGAAAGCTTCTTTCTAGTTTTCATCTGTGGAAATTTCCTTTGTCACTGTAATGTTCATTGCGCTATGAAGTATCTAATTGCAGATTTCCAGAAAACTGTGCTAACAAACTGATCACTGAAGAGAAACGTGTAACTCTGTGAGTTGCATTCACACAATGGCAATGCAGTTTCTCAGAAAGCTTCTCTTAGTTATTATGTGAGGATATTGCTTTATCACCATGGGCCTCAATACGCTCCCAATATCACTTTGCAGATTCCACTAAAAGCGTGTTAGCAAACTGCTTCTTAAGGCAGAGGTTGTAACTCTGTGAGATGAACTCACAGATCAGAAAGAAGTTTCTCAGAAAGCTTCTTTCACGTTTTGAACGGATGAAATTTCCTTTATCAGCGTAGGCCTCAATGTGATCCAAAGAAGCCCTTCTCAGTTTCCCCAAAGACAGTGTTAATGGACTGCTCCACGAAACATAAGTGTAACTCTGTGAGATGAATTCACACATCACCAAGAAGTTTCTAAGAAAGCTTCTTTCTAGTTTTCATCTGTGGAAATTTCCTTTGTCACTGTAATGTTCATTGCGCTATGAAGTATCTAATTGCAGATTTCCAGAAAACTGTGCTAACAAACTGATCACTGAAGAGAAACGTGTAACTCTGTGAGTTGCATTCACACAAGGCAATGCAGTTTCTCAGAAAGCTTCTCTTTAGTTATTATGTGAGGATATTGCTTTATCACCATGGGCCTCAATACGCTCCCAATATCACTTTGCAGATTCCACTAAAAGCGTGTTAGCAAACTGCTTCTTGAGGCAGAGGTTGTAACTCTGTGAGATGAACTCACAGATCAGAAAGAAGTTTCTCAGAAAGCTTCTTTCACGTTTTGAACGGATGAAATTTCCTTTATCAGCGTAGGCCTCAATGTGATCCAAAGAAGCCCTTCTCAGTTTCCCCAAAGACAGTGTTAATGGACTGCTCCACGAAACATAAGTGTAACTCTGTGAGATGAATTCACACATCACCAAGAAGTTTCTAAGAAAGCTTCTTTCTAGTTTTCATCTGTGGAAATTTCCTTTGTCACTGTAATGTTCATTGCGCTATGAAGTATCTAATTGCAGATTTCCAGAAAACTGTGCTAACAAACTGATCACTGAAGAGAAACGTGTAACTCTGTGAGTTGCATTCACACATGGCAATGCAGTTTCTCAGAAAGCTTCTCCTTAGTTATTATGTGAGGATAATTCCTTTATCACCATGGGCCTCAATAGGCTCCCAAATATCACTTTGCAGATTCCACCAAAAAGTGTTAGCAAACTGCTTCTTAAGGCAGAGGTTGTAACTCTGTGAGATGAACTCACAGATCAGAAAGAAGTTTCTCAGAAAGCTTCTTTCACGTTTTGAACGGATGAAATTTCCTTTATCAGCGTAGGCCTCAATGTGATCCAAAGAAGCCCTTCTCAGTTTCCCCAAAGACAGTGTTAATGGACTGCTCCACGAAACATAAGTGTAACTCTGTGAGATGAATTCACACATCACCAAGAAGTTTCTAAGAAAGCTTCTTTCTAGTTTTCATCTGTGGAAATTTCCTTTGTCACTGTAATGTTCATTGCGCTATGAAGTATCTAATTGCAGATTTCCAGAAAACTGTGCTAACAAACTGATCACTGAAGAGAAACGTGTAACTCTGTGAGTTGCATTCACACATGGCAATGCAGTTTCTCAGAAAGCTTCTCCTTAGTTATTATGTGAGGATAATTCCTTTATCACCATGGGCCTCAATAGGCTCCCAAATATCACTTTGCAGATTCCACCAAAAAGTGTTAGCAAACTGCTTCTTAAGGCAGAGGTTGTAACTCTGTGAGATGAACTCACAGATCAGAAAGAAGTTTCTCAGAAAGCTTCTTTCACGTTTTGAACGGATGAAATTTCCTTTATCAGCGTAGGCCTCAATGTGATCCAAAGAAGCCCTTCTCAGTTTCCCCAAAGACAGTGTTAATGGACTGCTCCACGAAACATAAGTGTAACTCTGTGAGATGAATTCACACATCACCAAGAAGTTTCTAAGAAAGCTTCTTTCTAGTTTTCATCTGTGGAAATTTCCTTTGTCACTGTAATGTTCATTGCGCTATGAAGTATCTAATTGCAGATTTCCAGAAAACTGTGCTAACAAACTGATCACTGAAGAGAAACGTGTAACTCTGTGAGTTGCATTCACACATGGCAATGCAGTTTCTCAGAAAGCTTCTCCTTAGTTATTATGTGAGGATAATTCCTTTATCACCATGGGCCTCAATAGGCTCCCAAATATCACTTTGCAGATTCCACCAAAAAAGTGTTAGCAAACTGCTTCTTAAGGCAGAGGTTGTAACTCTGTGAGATGAACTCACAGATCAGAAAGAAGTTTCTCAGAAAGCTTCTTTCACGTTTTGAACGGATGAAATTTCCTTTATCAGCGTAGGCCTCAATGTGATCCAAAGAAGCCCTTCTCAGTTTCCCCAAAGACAGTGTTAATGGACTGCTCCACGAAACATAAGTGTAACTCTGTGAGATGAATTCACACATCACCAAGAAGTTTCTAAGAAAGCTTCTTTCTAGTTTTCATCTGTGGAAATTTCCTTTGTCACTGTAATGTTCATTGCGCTATGAAGTATCTAATTGCAGATTTCCAGAAAACTGTGCTAACAAACTGATCACTGAAGAGAAACGTGTAACTCTGTGAGTTGCATTCACACAAGGCAATGCAGTTTCTCAGAAAGCTTCTCTTTAGTTATTATGTGAGGATATTTGCTTTATCACCATGGGCCCCAATACGCTCCCAATTATCACTTTGCAGATTCCACTAAAAGCGTGTTAGCAAACTGCTTCTTGAGGCAGAGGTTGTAACTCTGTGAGATGAACTCACAGATCAGAAAGAAGTTTCTCAGAAAGCTTCTTTCACGTTTTGAACGGATGAAATTTCCTTTATCAGCGTAGGCCTCAATGTGATCCAAAGAAGCCCTTCTCAGTTTCCCCAAAGACAGTGTTAATGGACTGCTCCACGAAACATAAGTGTAACTCTGTGAGATGAATTCACACATCACCAAGAAGTTTCTAAGAAAGCTTCTTTCTAGTTTTCATCTGTGGAAATTTCCTTTGTCACTGTAATGTTCATTGCGCTATGAAGTATCTAATTGCAGATTTCCAGAAAACTGTGCTAACAAACTGATCACTGAAGAGAAACGTGTAACTCTGTGAGTTGCATTCACACATGGCAATGCAGTTTCTCAGAAAGCTTCTCCTTAGTTATTATGTGAGGATAATTCCTTTATCACCATGGGCCTCAATAGGCTCCCAAATATCACTTTGCAGATTCCACCAAAAAAGTGTTAGCAAACTGCTTCTTAAGGCAGAGGTTGTAACTCTGTGAGATGAACTCACAGATCAGAAAGAACTTTCTCAGAAAGCTTCTTTCACGTTTTGAACGGATGAAATTTCCTTTATCAGCGTAGGCCTCAATGTGATCCAAAGAAGCCCTTCTCAGATTCCCCAAAGACAGTGTTAATGGACTGCTCCACGAAACATAAGTGTAACTCTGTGAGATGAATTCACACATCACCAAGAAGTTTCTAAGAAAGCTTCTTTCTAGTTTTCATCTGTGGAAATTTCCTTTGTCACTGTAATGTTCATTGCGCTATGAAGTATCTAATTGCAGATTTCCAGAAAACTGTGCTAACAAACTGATCACTGAAGAGAAACGTGTAACTCTGTGAGTTGCATTCACACATGGCAATGCAGTTTCTCAGAAAGCTTCTCTTTAGTTATTATGTGAGGATAATTCCTTTATCACCATGGGCCTCAATAGGCTCCCAAATATCACTTTGCAGATTCCACGAAAAGAGTGTTAGCAAACTGCTTCTTAGGCAGAGGTTGTAACTCTGTGAGATGAACTCACAGATCAAAAGAAGTTTCTCAGAAAGCTTCTTTCTCATTTTTATTGGAAGATGTTTCCATTGGCCCCATTGTTTTCAAAGGGATCGGGAATATCTGTTCTCAGATTCCACACAAATAGGGCTAGGCCACGGCCCCACGAAATACAGCTGCAACTTAGTGAGTTGAATTCACACATCACAAAGCGGTTTCTCAGAAAGCTTCCCTCTTTAGTAAGACGAGGTTATTTGTGGTCTTGGAGCACCACCGTGTGTCCTATTGCAGATTCTGCGAAAACTCTGCTAGCAAGTTTCTCAGTGGAAACAATGATGGACATCTGTGGGCTGAATTCACCCACAACAAAGAAGTTTCTGAGAAGGCTTCTCTGCAGGTTTCTCTGAGGATAGTTCCTTATTCAGCATGCGATTCAACGATATCCAAGACATCACATCTGAGATTCCTCAAAATGAGTGCTAGGAAACTCCCCCGAGAAAGGGTGATAGAACACTGTGAAAGATCACCAAAAGTAAATCATTGTTAGTATTCATTGCAGATTCCAGAAAACTGTTAACAAACTGATCACTGAACAGAGGAAACGTGGTAACTCTGTGAGTTGCATTCACACATGGCAATGCAGTTTCTCACAAAGCTTCTCCTTAGTTATTATGTGAGGATAATTCCTTTATCACCATGGGCCTCAATAGGCTCCCAAAGATCACTTTGCAGATTCCACCAAAAAGTGTTAGCAAACTGCTCTTAAGGCCGAGTTGTAACTCTGGAGATGAACTCACAGATCAGAAAGAAGTTTCTCAGAAAGCTTCTTTCACGTTTTGAACGGATGAAATTTCCTTTCTCAGCGTAGGCCTCAATGTGATCCAAAGAAGCCCTTCTCAGTTTCCCCAAAGACAGTGTTAATGGACTGCTCCACGAAACATAAGTGTAACTCTGTGAGATGAATTCACACATCACCAAGAAGTTTCTAAGAAAGCTTCTTTCTAGTTTTCATCTGTGGAAATTTCCTTTGTCACTGTAATGTTCATTGCGCTATGAAGTATCTAATTGCAGATTTCCAGAAAACTGTGCTAACAAACTGATCACTGAAGAGAAACGTGTAACTCTGTGAGTTGCATTCACACAAGGCAATGCAGTTTCTCAGAAAGCTTCTCTTTAGTTATTATGTGAGGATATTTGCTTTATCACCATGGGCCCCAATACGCTCCCAATTATCACTTTGCAGATTCCACTAAAAGCGTGTTAGCAAACTGCTTCTTGAGGCAGAGGTTGTAACTCTGTGAGATGAACTCACAGATCAGAAAGAAGTTTCTCAGAAAGCTTCTTTCACGTTTTGAACGGATGAAATTTCCTTTATCAGCGTAGGCCTCAATGTGATCCAAAGAAGCCCTTCTCAGATTCCCCAAAGACAGTGTTAATGGACTGCTCCACGAAACATAAGTGTAACTCTGTGAGATGAATTCACACATCACCAAGAAGTTTCTAAGAAAGCTTCTTTCTAGTTTTCATCTGTGGACATTTCCTTTGTCACTGTAATGTTCATTGCGCTGTGAAGTATCTAATTGCAGATTTCCAGAAAACTGTGCTAACAAACTGATCACTGAAGAGAAACGTGTAACTCTGTGAGTTGCATTCACACATGGCAATGCAGTTTCTCAGAAAGCTTCTCCTTAGTTATTATGTGAGGATAATTCCTTTATCACCATGGGCCTCAATAGGCTCCCAAATATCACTTTGCAGATTCCACCAAAAAAGTGTTAGCAAACTGCTTCTTAAGGCAGAGGTTGTAACTCTGTGAGATGAACTCACAGATCAGAAAGAAGTTTCTCAGAAAGCTTCTTTCACGTTTTGAACGGATGAAATTTCCTTTATCAGCGTAGGCCTCAATGTGATCCAAAGAAGCCCTTCTCAGTTTCCCCAAAGACAGTGTTAATGGACTGCTCCACGAAACATAAGTGTAACTCTGTGAGATGAATTCACACATCACCAAGAAGTTTCTAAGAAAGCTTCTTTCTAGTTTTCATCTGTGGAAATTTCCTTTGTCACTGTAATGTTCATTGCGCTATGAAGTATCTAATTGCAGATTTCCAGAAAACTGTGCTAACAAACTGATCACTGAAGAGAAACGTGTAACTCTGTGAGTTGCATTCACACATGGCAATGCAGTTTCTCAGAAAGCTTCTCCTTAGTTATTATGTGAGGATAATTCCTTTATCACCATGGGCCTCAATAGGCTCCCAAATATCACTTTGCAGATTCCACCAAAAAGTGTTAGCAAACTGCTTCTTAAGGCAGAGGTTGTAACTCTGTGAGATGAACTCACAGATCAGAAAGAAGTTTCTCAGAAAGCTTCTTTCACGTTTTGAACGGATGAAATTTCCTTTATCAGCGTAGGCCTCAATGTGATCCAAAGAAGCCCTTCTCAGATTCCCCAAAGACAGTGTTAATGGACTGCTCCACGAAACATAAGTGTAACTCTGTGAGATGAATTCACACATCACCAAGAAGTTTCTAAGAAAGCTTCTTTCTAGTTTTCATCTGTGGAAATTTCCTTTGTCACTGTAATGTTCATTGCGCTATGAAGTATCTAATTGCAGATTTCCAGAAAACTGTGCTAACAAACTGATCACTGAAGAGAAACGTGTAACTCTGTGAGTTGCATTCACACATGGCAATGCAGTTTCTCACAAAGCTTCTCCTTAGTTATTATGTGAGGATAATTCCTTATCACCATGGGCCTCAATAGGCTCCCAAAGAATCACTTTGCAGATTCCACCAAAAAGTGTTAGCAAACTGCTTCTTAAGGCAGAGGTTGTAACTCTGTGAGATGAACTCACAGATCAGAAGAAGTTTCTCAGAAAGCTTCTGTCACGTTTCACAAATAGGGCTAGGCCACGGCCCCACGAAATACAGCTGCAACTTAGTGAGTTGAATTCACACATCACAAAGCGGTTTTCTCAGAAAGCTTCCCACTTTAGTAAGACGAGGTTATTTGTGGTCTTGGAGCACCACCGTGTGTCCTATTGCAGATTCTGCGAAAACTCTGCTAGCAAGTTTCTCAGTGGAAACAATGATGGACATCTGTGGGCTGAATTCACCCACAACAAAGAAGTTTCTGAGAAGGCTTCTCTGCAGGTTTCTCTGAGGATAGTTCCTTATTCAGCATGCGATTCAACGATATCCAAGACATCACATCTGAGATTCCTCAAAATGAGTGCTAGGAAACTCCCCCGAGAAAGGGTGATAGAACACTGTGAAATGAATTCACATATCACAAAGCAGTTTCGCAGAAAGCTTGGTTCCGCTTTCTCTTGGAGTATATTAGTTTTCTCCTTCTATTCTTCAAAGCTATCTGAATATCACTTCTCGGAATCCACGAAAACTGTCCTAACAAACTGATCACTGAAGAGAAACTGGGTAACTCTGTGAGTTGCATTCACACATGGCAATGCAGTTTCTCACAAAGCTTCTCTTTAGTTATTATGTGAGGATAATTCCTTTATCACCATGGGCCCCAATAGGCTCCCAAATATCACTTTGCAGATTCCACTAAAAGAGTGTTAGCAAACTGCTTCTTGAGGCAGAGGTTGTAACTCTGTGAGATGAACTCACAGATCAGAAAGAAGTTTCTCAGAAAGCTTCTTTCACGTTTTGAACGGATGAAATTTCCTTTATCAGCGTAGGCCTCAATGTGATCCAAAGAAGCCCTTCTCAGTTCCCCAAAGACAGTGTTAATGGACTGCTCCACGAAACATAAGTGTAACTCTGTGAGATGAATTCACACATCACCAAGAAGTTTCTAAGAAAGCTTCTTTCTAGTTTTCATCTGTGGATATTTCCTTTGTCACTGTAATGTTCATTGCGCTATGAAGTATCTAATTGCAGATTTCCAGAAAACTGTGCTAACAAACTGATCACTGAAGAGAAACGTGTAACTCTGTGAGTTGCATTCACACATGGCAATGCAGTTTCTCAGAAAGCTTCTCCTTAGTTATTATGTGAGGATAATTCCTTTATCACCATGGGCCTCAATAGGCTCCCAAATATCACTTTGCAGATTCCACCAAAAAAGTGTTAGCAAACTGCTTCTTAAGGCAGAGGTTGTAACTCTGTGAGATGAACTCACAGATCAGAAAGAAGTTTCTCAGAAAGCTTCTTTCACGTTTTGAACGGATGAAATTTCCTTTATCAGCGTAGGCCTCAATGTGATCCAAAGAAGCCCTTCTCAGTTTCCCCAAAGACAGTGTTAATGGACTGCTCCACGAAACATAAGTGTAACTCTGTGAGATGAATTCACACATCACCAAGAAGTTTCTAAGAAAGCTTCTTTCTAGTTTTCATCTGTGGAAATTTCCTTTGTCACTGTAATGTTCATTGCGCTATGAAGTATCTAATTGCAGATTTCCAGAAAACTGTGCTAACAAACTGATCACTGAAGAGAAACGTGTAACTCTGTGAGTTGCATTCACACATGGCAATGCAGTTTCTCAGAAAGCTTCTCCTTAGTTATTATGTGAGGATAATTCCTTTATCACCATGGGCCTCAATAGGCTCCCAAATATCACTTTGCAGATTCCACCAAAAAGTGTTAGCAAACTGCTTCTTAAGGCAGAGGTTGTAACTCTGTGAGATGAACTCACAGATCAGAAAGAAGTTTCTCAGAAAGCTTCTTTCACGTTTTGAACGGATGAAATTTCCTTTATCAGCGTAGGCCTCAATGTGATCCAAAGAAGCCCTTCTCAGTTTCCCCAAAGACAGTGTTAATGGACTGCTCCACGAAACATAAGTGTAACTCTGTGAGATGAATTCACACATCACCAAGAAGTTTCTAAGAAAGCTTCTTTCTAGTTTTCATCTGTGGAAATTTCCTTTGTCACTGTAATGTTCATTGCGCTATGAAGTATCTAATTGCAGATTTCCAGAAAACTGTGCTAACAAACTGATCACTGAAGAGAAACGTGTAACTCTGTGAGTTGCATTCACACATGGCAATGCAGTTTCTCAGAAAGCTTCTCCTTAGTTATTATGTGAGGATAATTCCTTTATCACCATGGGCCTCAATAGGCTCCCAAATATCACTTTGCAGATTCCACCAAAAAGTGTTAGCAAACTGCTTCTTAAGGCAGAGGTTGTAACTCTGTGAGATGAACTCACAGATCAGAAAGAAGTTTCTCAGAAAGCTTCTTTCACGTTTTGAACGGATGAAATTTCCTTTATCAGCGTAGGCCTCAATGTGATCCAAAGAAGCCCTTCTCAGTTTCCCCAAAGACAGTGTTAATGGACTGCTCCACGAAACATAAGTGTAACTCTGTGAGATGAATTCACACATCACCAAGAAGTTTCTAAGAAAGCTTCTTTCTAGTTTTCATCTGTGGAAATTTCCTTTGTCACTGTAATGTTCATTGCGCTATGAAGTATCTAATTGCAGATTTCCAGAAAACTGTGCTAACAAACTGATCACTGAAGAGAAACGTGTAACTCTGTGAGTTGCATTCACACATGGCAATGCAGTTTCTCAGAAAGCTTCTCCTTAGTTATTATGTGAGGATAATTCCTTTATCACCATGGGCCTCAATAGGCTCCCAAATATCACTTTGCAGATTCCACCAAAAAGTGTTAGCAAACTGCTTCTTAAGGCAGAGGTTGTAACTCTGTGAGATGAACTCACAGATCAGAAAGAAGTTTCTCAGAAAGCTTCTTTCACGTTTTGAACGGATGAAATTTCCTTTATCAGCGTAGGCCTCAATGTGATCCAAAGAAGCCCTTCTCAGTTTCCCCAAAGACAGTGTTAATGGACTGCTCCACGAAACATAAGTGTAACTCTGTGAGATGAATTCACACATCACCAAGAAGTTTCTAAGAAAGCTTCTTTCTAGTTTTCATCTGTGGAATTTCCTTTGTCACTGTAATGTTCATTGCGCTATGAAGTATCTAATTGCAGATTTCCAGAAAACTGTGCTAACAAACTGATCACTGAAGAGAAACGTATAACTCTGTGAGTTGCATTCACACATGGCAATGCAGTTTCTCAGAAAGCTTCTCTTTAGTTATTATGTGAGGATAATTCCTTTATCACCATGGGCCCCAATAGGCTCCCAAATATCATTTTGCAGATTACACGAACAGAGTGTTAGCCATCTGCTTCTTGGGCAGAGGTGGTAACTCTGTGAGATGAACTCACAGATCAAAAAGAAGTTTCTCAGAAAGCTTCTTTCTCATTTTTATTGGAAGATGTTTCCATTGGCCCCATTGTTTTCAAAGGGATCGGGAATATCTGTTCTCAGATTCCACACAAATAGGGCTAGGCCACGGCCCCACGAAATACAGCTGCAACTTAGTGAGTTGAATTCACACATCACAAAGCGGTTTCTCAGAAAGCTTCCCACTTTAGAGACAGTGTTAAGGACTGCCTCCACGAAACATAAGTGTACTCTGTGAGATGAATTCACAATCACCAAGAGTTTCTAAGAAGAGCTTCTTTACTAGTTTTCATCTGTGGAAATTCCTTTGTCACGGTAATATCATTGCGCTGTGAAGTATCTAATTGCAGGTTTCCAGAAAAGCTGTGCTAACAAAACTGATCACTGAAGAGAAACGTGTAACTCTGTGAGTTGCATTCACACAAGGCCAATTGCAGGTTTCTTCACAAAGCCTTTCTCTTAGTTATTATGTGAGGATAATTCCTTTATCACCATGGGCCTCAATAGGCTCCCAAATATCACTTTGCAGATTCCACCAAAAAAGTGTTAGCAAACTGCTTCTTAAGGCAGAGGTTGTAACTCTGTGAGATGAACTCACAGATCAGAAAGAAGTTTCTCAGAAAGCTTCTTTCACGTTTTGAACGGATGAAATTTCCTTTATCAGCGTAGGCCTCAATGTGATCCAAAGAAGCCCTTCTCAGTTTCCCCAAAGACAGTGTTAATGGACTGCTCCACGAAACATAAGTGTAACTCTGTGAGATGAATTCACACATCACCAAGAAGTTTCTAAGAAAGCTTCTTTCTAGTTTTCATCTGTGGAAATTTCCTTTGTCACTGTAATGTTCATTGCGCTAGTGAAGTATCTAATTGCAGATTTCCAGAAAACTGTGCTAACAAACTGATCACTGAAGAGAAACGTGTAACTCTGTGAGTTGCATTCACACATGGCAATGCAGTTTCTCAGAAAGCTTCTCCTTAGTTATTATGTGAGGATAATTCCTTTATCACCATGGGCCTCAATAGGCTCCCAAATATCACTTTGCAGATTCCACCAAAAAAGTGTTAGCAAACTGCTTCTTAAGGCAGAGGTTGTAACTCTGTGAGATGAACTCACAGATCAGAAAGAAGTTTCTCAGAAAGCTTCTTTCACGTTTTGAACGGATGAAATTTCCTTTATCAGCGTAGGCCTCAATGTGATCCAAAGAAGCCCTTCTCAGTTTCCCCAAAGACAGTGTTAATGGACTGCTCCACGAAACATAAGTGTAACTCTGTGAGATGAATTCACACATCACCAAGAAGTTTCTAAGAAAGCTTCTTTCTAGTTTTCATCTGTGGAAATTTCCTTTGTCACTGTAATGTTCATTGCGCTATGAAGTATCTAATTGCAGATTTCCAGAAAACTGTGCTAACAAACTGATCACTGAAGAGAAACGTGTAACTCTGTGAGTTGCATTCACACATGGCAATGCAGTTTCTCAGAAAGCTTCTCCTTAGTTATTATGTGAGGATAATTCCTTTATCACCATGGGCCTCAATAGGCTCCCAAATATCACTTTGCAGATTCCACCAAAAAGTGTTAGCAAACTGCTTCTTAAGGCAGAGGTTGTAACTCTGTGAGATGAACTCACAGATCAGAAAGAAGTTTCTCAGAAAGCTTCTTTCACGTTTTGAACGGATGAAATTTCCTTTATCAGCGTAGGCCTCAATGTGATCCAAAGAAGCCCTTCTCAGTTTCCCCAAAGACAGTGTTAATGGACTGCTCCACGAAACATAAGTGTAACTCTGTGAGATGAATTCACACATCACCAAGAAGTTTCTAAGAAAGCTTCTTTCTAGTTTTCATCTGTGGAAATTTCCTTTGTCACTGTAATGTTCATTGCGCTATGAAGTATCTAATTGCAGATTTCCAGAAAACTGTGCTAACAAACTGATCACTGAAGAGAAACGTGTAACTCTGTGAGTTGCATTCACACATGGCAATGCAGTTTCTCAGAAAGCTTCTCCTTAGTTATTATGTGAGGATAATTCCTTTATCACCATGGGCCTCAATAGGCTCCCAAATATCACTTTGCAGATTCCACCAAAAAGTGTTAGCAAACTGCTTCTTAAGGCAGAGGTTGTAACTCTGTGAGATGAACTCACAGATCAGAAAGAAGTTTCTCAGAAAGCTTCTTTCACGTTTTGAACGGATGAAATTTCCTTTATCAGCGTAGGCCTCAATGTGATCCAAAGAAGCCCTTCTCAGTTCCCCAAAGACAGTGTTAATGGACTGCTCCACGAAACATAAGTGTAACTCTGTGAGATGAATTCACACATCACCAAGAAGTTTCTAAGAAAGCTTCTTTCTAGTTTTCATCTGTGGAAATTTCCTTTGTCACTGTAATGTTCATTGCGCTATGAAGTATCTAATTGCAGATTTCCAGAAAACTGTGCTAACAAACTGATCACTGAAGAGAAACGTGTAACTCTGTGAGTTGCATTCACACATGGCAATGCAGTTTCTCAGAAAGCTTCTCCTTAGTTATTATGTGAGGATAATTCCTTTATCACCATGGGCCTCAATAGGCTCCCAAATATCACTTTGCAGATTCCACCAAAAAAGTGTTAGCAAACTGCTTCTTAAGGCAGAGGTTGTAACTCTGTGAGATGAACTCACAGATCAGAAAGAAGTTTCTCAGAAAGCTTCTTTCACGTTTTGAACGGATGAAATTTCCTTTATCAGCGTAGGCCTCAATGTGATCCAAAGAAGCCCTTCTCAGTTTCCCCAAAGACAGTGTTAATGGACTGCTCCACGAAACATAAGTGTAACTCTGTGAGATGAATTCACACATCACCAAGAAGTTTCTAAGAAAGCTTCTTTCTAGTTTTCATCTGTGGAAATTTCCTTTGTCACTGTAATGTTCATTGCGCTATGAAGTATCTAATTGCAGATTTCCAGAAAACTGTGCTAACAAACTGATCACTGAAGAGAAACGTGTAACTCTGTGAGTTGCATTCACACATGGCAATGCAGTTTCTCAGAAAGCTTCTCTTAGTTATTATGTGAGGATAATTCCTTTATCACCATGGGCCTCAATAGGCTCCCAAATATCACTTTGCAGATTCCACCAAAAAGTGTTAGCAAACTGCTTCTTAAGGCAGAGGTTGTAACTCTGTGAGATGAACTCACAGATCAGAAAGAAGTTTCTCAGAAAGCTTCTTTCACGTTTTGAACGGATGAAATTTCCTTTATCAGCGTAGGCCTCAATGTGATCCAAAGAAGCCCTTCTCAGTTTCCCCAAAGACAGTGTTAATGGACTGCTCCACGAAACATAAGTGTAACTCTGTGAGATGAATTCACACATCACCAAGAAGTTTCTAAGAAAGCTTCTTTCTAGTTTTCATCTGTGGAAATTTCCTTTGTCACTGTAATGTTCATTGCGCTATGAAGTATCTAATTGCAGATTTCCAGAAAACTGTGCTAACAAACTGATCACTGAAGAGAAACGTGTAACTCTGTGAGTTGCATTCACACATGGCAATGCAGTTTCTCAGAAAGCTTCTCTTAGTTATTATGTGAGGATATTGCTTTATCACCATGGGCCTCAATACGCTCCCAAATATCACTTTGCAGATTCCACTAAAAGCGTGTTAGCAAACTGCTTCTTAAGGCAGAGGTTGTAACTCTGTGAGATGAACTCACAGATCAGAAAGAAGTTTCTCAGAAAGCTTCTTTCACGTTTTGAACGGATGAAATTTCCTTTATCAGCGTAGGCCTCAATGTGATCCAAAGAAGCCCTTCTCAGTTTCCCCAAAGACAGTGTTAATGGACTGCTCCACGAAACATAAGTGTAACTCTGTGAGATGAATTCACACATCACCAAGAAGTTTCTAAGAAAGCTTCTTTCTAGTTTTCATCTGTGGAAATTTCCTTTGTCACTGTAATGTTCATTGCGCTAGTGAAGTATCTAATTGCAGATTTCCAGAAAACTGTGCTAACAAACTGATCACTGAAGAGAAACGTGTAACTCTGTGAGTTGCATTCACACATGGCAATGCAGTTTCTCAGAAAGCTTCTCCTTAGTTATTATGTGAGGATAATTCCTTTATCACCATGGGCCTCAATAGGCTCCCAAATATCACTTTGCAGATTCCACCAAAAAGTGTTAGCAAACTGCTTCTTAAGGCAGAGGTTGTAACTCTGTGAGATGAACTCACAGATCAGAAAGAAGTTTCTCAGAAAGCTTCTTTCACGTTTTGAACGGATGAAATTTCCTTTATCAGCGTAGGCCTCAATGTGATCCAAAGAAGCCCTTCTCAGTTTCCCCAAAGACAGTGTTAATGGACTGCTCCACGAAACATAAGTGTAACTCTGTGAGATGAATTCACACATCACCAAGAAGTTTCTAAGAAAGCTTCTTTCTAGTTTTCATCTGTGGAAATTTCCTTTGTCACTGTAATGTTCATTGCGCTATGAAGTATCTAATTGCAGATTTCCAGAAAACTGTGCTAACAAACTGATCACTGAAGAGAAACGTGTAACTCTGTGAGTTGCATTCACACATGGCAATGCAGTTTCTCAGAAAGCTTCTCCTTAGTTATTATGTGAGGATAATTCCTTTATCACCATGGGCCTCAATAGGCTCCCAAATATCACTTTGCAGATTCCACCAAAAAAGTGTTAGCAAACTGCTTCTTAAGGCAGAGGTTGTAACTCTGTGAGATGAACTCACAGATCAGAAAGAAGTTTCTCAGAAAGCTTCTTTCACGTTTTGAACGGATGAAATTTCCTTTATCAGCGTAGGCCTCAATGTGATCCAAAGAAGCCCTTCTCAGTTTCCCCAAAGACAGTGTTAATGGACTGCTCCACGAAACATAAGTGTAACTCTGTGAGATGAATTCACACATCACCAAGAAGTTTCTAAGAAAGCTTCTTTCTAGTTTTCATCTGTGGAAATTTCCTTTGTCACTGTAATGTTCATTGCGCTATGAAGTATCTAATTGCAGATTTCCAGAAAACTGTGCTAACAAACTGATCACTGAAGAGAAACGTGTAACTCTGTGAGTTGCATTCACACATGGCAATGCAGTTTCTCAGAAAGCTTCTCCTTAGTTATTATGTGAGGATAATTCCTTTATCACCATGGGCCTCAATAGGCTCCCAAATATCACTTTGCAGATTCCACCAAAAAAGTGTTAGCAAACTGCTTCTTAAGGCAGAGGTTGTAACTCTGTGAGATGAACTCACAGATCAGAAAGAAGTTTCTCAGAAAGCTTCTTTCACGTTTTGAACGGATGAAATTTCCTTTATCAGCGTAGGCCTCAATGTGATCCAAAGAAGCCCTTCTCAGTTTCCCCAAAGACAGTGTTAATGGACTGCTCCACGAAACATAAGTGTAACTCTGTGAGATGAATTCACACATCACCAAGAAGTTTCTAAGAAAGCTTCTTTCTAGTTTTCATCTGTGGAAATTTCCTTTGTCACTGTAATGTTCATTGCGCTATGAAGTATCTAATTGCAGATTTCCAGAAAACTGTGCTAACAAACTGATCACTGAAGAGAAACGTGTAACTCTGTGAGTTGCATTCACACATGGCAATGCAGTTTCTCAGAAAGCTTCTCTTAGTTATTATGTGAGGATAATTCCTTTATCACCATGGGCCTCAATACGCTCCCAAATATCACTTTGCAGATTCCACTAAAAAGTGTTAGCAAACTGCTTCTTAAGGCAGAGGTTGTAACTCTGTGAGATGAACTCACAGATCAGAAAGAAGTTTCTCAGAAAGCTTCTTTCACGTTTTGAACGGATGAAATTTCCTTTATCAGCGTAGGCCTCAATGTGATCCAAAGAAGCCCTTCTCAGTTTCCCCAAAGACAGTGTTAATGGACTGCTCCACGAAACATAAGTGTAACTCTGTGAGATGAATTCACACATCACCAAGAAGTTTCTAAGAAAGCTTCTTTCTAGTTTTCATCTGTGGAAATTTCCTTTGTCACTGTAATGTTCATTGCGCTGTGAAGTATCTAATTGCAGATTTCCAGAAAACTGTGCTAACAAACTGATCACTGAAGAGAAACGTGTAACTCTGTGAGTTGCATTCACACATGGCAATGCAGTTTCTCAGAAAGCTTCTCCTTAGTTATTATGTGAGGATAATTCCTTTATCACCATGGGCCTCAATAGGCTCCCAAATATCACTTTGCAGATTCCACCAAAAAGTGTTAGCAAACTGCTTCTTAAGGCAGAGGTTGTAACTCTGTGAGATGAACTCACAGATCAGAAAGAAGTTTCTCAGAAAGCTTCTTTCACGTTTTGAACGGATGAAATTTCCTTTATCAGCGTAGGCCTCAATGTGATCCAAAGAAGCCCTTCTCAGTTTCCCCAAAGACAGTGTTAATGGACTGCTCCACGAAACATAAGTGTAACTCTGTGAGATGAATTCACACATCACCAAGAAGTTTCTAAGAAAGCTTCTTTCTAGTTTTCATCTGTGGAAATTTCCTTTGTCACTGTAATGTTCATTGCGCTATGAAGTATCTAATTGCAGATTTCCAGAAAACTGTGCTAACAAACTGATCACTGAAGAGAAACGTGTAACTCTGTGAGTTGCATTCACACATGGCAATGCAGTTTCTCAGAAAGCTTCTCTTTAGTTATTATGTGAGGATAATTGCCTTTATCACCATGGGCCTCAATACGCTCCCAAATATCACTTTGCAGATTCCACTAAAAGAGTGTTAGCAAACTGCTTCTTAAGGCAGAGGTTGTAACTCTGTGAGATGAACTCACAGATCAGAAAGAAGTTTCTCAGAAAGCTTCTTTCACGTTTTGAACGGATGAAATTTCCTTTATCAGCGTAGGCCTCAATGTGATCCAAAGAAGCCCTTCTCAGTTTCCCCAAAGACAGTGTTAATGGACTGCTCCACGAAACATAAGTGTAACTCTGTGAGATGAATTCACACATCACCAAGAAGTTTCTAAGAAAGCTTCTTTCTAGTTTTCATCTGTGGAAATTTCCTTTGTCACTGTAATGTTCATTGCGCTATGAAGTATCTAATTGCAGATTTCCAGAAAACTGTGCTAACAAACTGATCACTGAAGAGAAACGTGTAACTCTGTGAGTTGCATTCACACATGGCAATGCAGTTTCTCAGAAAGCTTCTCCTTAGTTATTATGTGAGGATAATTCCTTTATCACCATGGGCCTCAATAGGCTCCCAAATATCACTTTGCAGATTCCACCAAAAAAGTGTTAGCAAACTGCTTCTTAAGGCAGAGGTTGTAACTCTGTGAGATGAACTCACAGATCAGAAAGAAGTTTCTCAGAAAGCTTCTTTCACGTTTTGAACGGATGAAATTTCCTTTATCAGCGTAGGCCTCAATGTGATCCAAAGAAGCCCTTCTCAGTTTCCCCAAAGACAGTGTTAATGGACTGCTCCACGAAACATAAGTGTAACTCTGTGAGATGAATTCACACATCACCAAGAAGTTTCTAAGAAAGCTTCTTTCTAGTTTTCATCTGTGGAAATTTCCTTTGTCACTGTAATGTTCATTGCGCTATGAAGTATCTAATTGCAGATTTCCAGAAAACTGTGCTAACAAACTGATCACTGAAGAGAAACGTGTAACTCTGTGAGTTGCATTCACACATGGCAATGCAGTTTCTCAGAAAGCTTCTCCTTAGTTATTATGTGAGGATAATTCCTTTATCACCATGGGCCTCAATAGGCTCCCAAATATCACTTTGCAGATTCCACCAAAAAAGTGTTAGCAAACTGCTTCTTAAGGCAGAGGTTGTAACTCTGTGAGATGAACTCACAGATCAGAAAGAAGTTTCTCAGAAAGCTTCTTTCACGTTTTGAACGGATGAAATTTCCTTTATCAGCGTAGGCCTCAATGTGATCCAAAGAAGCCCTTCTCAGTTTCCCCAAAGACAGTGTTAATGGACTGCTCCACGAAACATAAGTGTAACTCTGTGAGATGAATTCACACATCACCAAGAAGTTTCTAAGAAAGCTTCTTTCTAGTTTTCATCTGTGGAAATTTCCTTTGTCACTGTAATGTTCATTGCGCTATGAAGTATCTAATTGCAGATTTCCAGAAAACTGTGCTAACAAACTGATCACTGAAGAGAAACGTGTAACTCTGTGAGTTGCATTCACACATGGCAATGCAGTTTCTCAGAAAGCTTCTCCTTAGTTATTATGTGAGGATAATTCCTTTATCACCATGGGCCTCAATAGGCTCCCAAATATCACTTTGCAGATTCCACCAAAAAGTGTTAGCAAACTGCTTCTTAAGGCAGAGGTTGTAACTCTGTGAGATGAACTCACAGATCAGAAAGAAGTTTCTCAGAAAGCTTCTTTCACGTTTTGAACGGATGAAATTTCCTTTATCAGCGTAGGCCTCAATGTGATCCAAAGAAGCCCTTCTCAGTTTCCCCAAAGACAGTGTTAATGGACTGCTCCACGAAACATAAGTGTAACTCTGTGAGATGAATTCACACATCACCAAGAAGTTTCTAAGAAAGCTTCTTTCTAGTTTTCATCTGTGGAAATTTCCTTTGTCACTGTAATGTTCATTGCGCTAGTGAAGTATCTAATTGCAGATTTCCAGAAAACTGTGCTAACAAACTGATCACTGAAGAGAAACGTGTAACTCTGTGAGTTGCATTCACACATGGCAATGCAGTTTCTCAGAAAGCTTCTCCTTAGTTATTATGTGAGGATAATTCCTTTATCACCATGGGCCTCAATAGGCTCCCAAATATCACTTTGCAGATTCCACCAAAAAAGTGTTAGCAAACTGCTTCTTAAGGCAGAGGTTGTAACTCTGTGAGATGAACTCACAGATCAGAAAGAAGTTTCTCAGAAAGCTTCTTTCACGTTTTGAACGGATGAAATTTCCTTTATCAGCGTAGGCCTCAATGTGATCCAAAGAAGCCCTTCTCAGTTTCCCCAAAGACAGTGTTAATGGACTGCTCCACGAAACATAAGTGTAACTCTGTGAGATGAATTCACACATCACCAAGAAGTTTCTAAGAAAGCTTCTTTCTAGTTTTCATCTGTGGAAATTTCCTTTGTCACTGTAATGTTCATTGCGCTATGAAGTATCTAATTGCAGATTTCCAGAAAACTGTGCTAACAAACTGATCACTGAAGAGAAACGTGTAACTCTGTGAGTTGCATTCACACATGGCAATGCAGTTTCTCAGAAAGCTTCTCCTTAGTTATTATGTGAGGATAATTCCTTTATCACCATGGGCCTCAATAGGCTCCCAAATATCACTTTGCAGATTCCACCAAAAAGTGTTAGCAAACTGCTTCTTAAGGCAGAGGTTGTAACTCTGTGAGATGAACTCACAGATCAGAAAGAAGTTTCTCAGAAAGCTTCTTTCACGTTTTGAACGGATGAAATTTCCTTTATCAGCGTAGGCCTCAATGTGATCCAAAGAAGCCCTTCTCAGTTTCCCCAAAGACAGTGTTAATGGACTGCTCCACGAAACATAAGTGTAACTCTGTGAGATGAATTCACACATCACCAAGAAGTTTCTAAGAAAGCTTCTTTCTAGTTTTCATCTGTGGAAATTTCCTTTGTCACTGTAATGTTCATTGCGCTATGAAGTATCTAATTGCAGATTTCCAGAAAACTGTGCTAACAAACTGATCACTGAAGAGAAACGTGTAACTCTGTGAGTTGCATTCACACAAGGCAATGCAGTTTCTCAGAAAGCTTCTCTTTAGTTATTATGTGAGGATATTTGCTTTATCACCATGGGCCCCAATACGCTCCCAATTATCACTTTGCAGATTCCACTAAAAGCGTGTTAGCAAACTGCTTCTTGAGGCAGAGGTTGTAACTCTGTGAGATGAACTCACAGATCAGAAAGAAGTTTCTCAGAAAGCTTCTTTCACGTTTTGAACGGATGAAATTTCCTTTATCAGCGTAGGCCTCAATGTGATCCAAAGAAGCCCTTCTCAGATTCCCCAAAGACAGTGTTAATGGACTGCTCCACGAAACATAAGTGTAACTCTGTGAGATGAATTCACACATCACCAAGAAGTTTCTAAGAAAGCTTCTTTCTAGTTTTCATCTGTGGACATTTCCTTTGTCACTGTAATGTTCATTGCGCTATGAAGTATCTAATTGCAGATTTCCAGAAAACTGTGCTAACAAACTGATCACTGAAGAGAAACGTGTAACTCTGTGAGTTGCATTCACACATGGCAATGCAGTTTCTCAGAAAGCTTCTCCTTAGTTATTATGTGAGGATAATTCCTTTATCACCATGGGCCTCAATAGGCTCCCAAATATCACTTTGCAGATTCCACCAAAAAAGTGTTAGCAAACTGCTTCTTAAGGCAGAGGTTGTAACTCTGTGAGATGAACTCACAGATCAGAAAGAAGTTTCTCAGAAAGCTTCTTTCACGTTTTGAACGGATGAAATTTCCTTTATCAGCGTAGGCCTCAATGTGATCCAAAGAAGCCCTTCTCAGTTTCCCCAAAGACAGTGTTAATGGACTGCTCCACGAAACATAAGTGTAACTCTGTGAGATGAATTCACACATCACCAAGAAGTTTCTAAGAAAGCTTCTTTCTAGTTTTCATCTGTGGAAATTTCCTTTGTCACTGTAATGTTCATTGCGCTAGTGAAGTATCTAATTGCAGATTTCCAGAAAACTGTGCTAACAAACTGATCACTGAAGAGAAACGTGTAACTCTGTGAGTTGCATTCACACATGGCAATGCAGTTTCTCAGAAAGCTTCTCCTTAGTTATTATGTGAGGATAATTCCTTTATCACCATGGGCCTCAATAGGCTCCCAAATATCACTTTGCAGATTCCACCAAAAAGTGTTAGCAAACTGCTTCTTAAGGCAGAGGTTGTAACTCTGTGAGATGAACTCACAGATCAGAAAGAAGTTTCTCAGAAAGCTTCTTTCACGTTTTGAACGGATGAAATTTCCTTTATCAGCGTAGGCCTCAATGTGATCCAAAGAAGCCCTTCTCAGTTTCCCCAAAGACAGTGTTAATGGACTGCTCCACGAAACATAAGTGTAACTCTGTGAGATGAATTCACACATCACCAAGAAGTTTCTAAGAAAGCTTCTTTCTAGTTTTCATCTGTGGAAATTTCCTTTGTCACTGTAATGTTCATTGCGCTATGAAGTATCTAATTGCAGATTTCCAGAAAACTGTGCTAACAAACTGATCACTGAAGAGAAACGTGTAACTCTGTGAGTTGCATTCACACATGGCAATGCAGTTTCTCAGAAAGCTTCTCCTTAGTTATTATGTGAGGATAATTCCTTTATCACCATGGGCCTCAATAGGCTCCCAAATATCACTTTGCAGATTCCACCAAAAAGTGTTAGCAAACTGCTTCTTAAGGCAGAGGTTGTAACTCTGTGAGATGAACTCACAGATCAGAAAGAAGTTTCTCAGAAAGCTTCTTTCACGTTTTGAACGGATGAAATTTCCTTTATCAGCGTAGGCCTCAATGTGATCCAAAGAAGCCCTTCTCAGTTTCCCCAAAGACAGTGTTAATGGACTGCTCCACGAAACATAAGTGTAACTCTGTGAGATGAATTCACACATCACCAAGAAGTTTCTAAGAAAGCTTCTTTCTAGTTTTCATCTGTGGAAATTTCCTTTGTCACTGTAATGTTCATTGCGCTATGAAGTATCTAATTGCAGATTTCCAGAAAACTGTGCTAACAAACTGATCACTGAAGAGAAACGTGTAACTCTGTGAGTTGCATTCACACATGGCAATGCAGTTTCTCAGAAAGCTTCTCCTTAGTTATTATGTGAGGATAATTCCTTTATCACCATGGGCCTCAATAGGCTCCCAATATCACTTTGCAGATTCCACCAAAAAAGTGTTAGCAAACTGCTTCTTAAGGCAGAGGTTGTAACTCTGTGAGATGAACTCACAGATCAGAAAGAAGTTTCTCAGAAAGCTTCTTTCACGTTTTGAACGGATGAAATTTCCTTTATCAGCGTAGGCCTCAATGTGATCCAAAGAAGCCCTTCTCAGTTTCCCCAAAGACAGTGTTAATGGACTGCTCCACGAAACATAAGTGTAACTCTGTGAGATGAATTCACACATCACCAAGAAGTTTCTAAGAAAGCTTCTTTCTAGTTTTCATCTGTGGAAATTTCCTTTGTCACTGTAATGTTCATTGCGCTATGAAGTATCTAATTGCAGATTTCCAGAAAACTGTGCTAACAAACTGATCACTGAAGAGAAACGTGTAACTCTGTGAGTTGCATTCACACATGGCAATGCAGTTTCTCAGAAAGCTTCTCCTTAGTTATTATGTGAGGATAATTCCTTTATCACCATGGGCCTCAATACGGCTCCCAAATATCACTTTGCAGATTCCACCAAAAAAGTGTTAGCAAACTGCTTCTTAAGGCAGAGGTTGTAACTCTGTGAGATGAACTCACAGATCAGAAAGAAGTTTCTCAGAAAGCTTCTTTCACGTTTTGAACGGATGAAATTTCCTTTATCAGCGTAGGCCTCAATGTGATCCAAAGAAGCCCTTCTCAGTTTCCCCAAAGACAGTGTTAATGGACTGCTCCACGAAACATAAGTGTAACTCTGTGAGATGAATTCACACATCACCAAGAAGTTTCTAAGAAGCTTCTTTCTAGTTTTCATCTGTGGAACTTTCCTTTGTCACTGTAATGTCATTGCGCTGGAAGTATCTAATTGCAGCTTTTCCAGACACTGTGCTAACAAACTGATCACATGAAGAGAAACGTATCACTCTGTGACTTGCATTCACACATGGCAATGCAGTTTCTCAGAAAGCTTCTCTTTAGTTATTATGTGAGGATAATTCCTTTATCACCATGGGCCCCAATAGGCTCCCAAATATCATTTTGCAGATTACACGAACAGAGTGTTAGCCATCTGCTTCTTTGGGCAGAGGTGGTAACTCTGTGAGATGAACTCACAGATCAGAAAGAAGTTTCTCAGAAAGCTTCTTTCTCATTTTTTGGAAGATGTTTCCATTGGCCCCATTGTTTTCAAAGGGATCGGGAATATCTGTTCTCAGATTCCACACAAATAGGGCTAGGCCACGGCCCCACGAAATACAGCTGCAACTTAGTGAGTTGAATTCACACATCACAAAGCGGTTTCTCAGAAAGCTTCCCACTTTAGTAAGACGAGGTTATTTGTGGTCTTGGAGCGCCACCGTGTGTCCTATTGCAGATTCTGCGAAAACTCTGCTAGCAAGTTTCTCAGTGGAAACAATGATGGACATCTGTGGGCTGAATTCACCCACAACAAAGAAGTTTCTGAGAAGGCTTCTCTGCAGGTTTCTCTGAGGATAGTTCCTTATTCAGCATGCGATTCAACGATATCCAAGACATCACATCTGAGATTCCTCAAAATGAGTGCTAGGAAACTCCCCGAGAAAGGGTGATAGAACACTGTGAAATGAATTCACATATCACAAAGCAGTTTCGCAGAAAGCTTGGTTCCGCTTTCTCTTGGAGTATATTAGTTTTCTCCTTCTATTCTTCAAAGCTATCTGAAAATCACTTCTCGGAATCCACGGAAACAGTCCTAAGAAACGGCCCCAAAAAACACTGGCGTAACTCTGTGAGTTGCATTCACACATGGCAATGCAGTTTCTCAAAGCTTCTCTTAGTTATTATGTGAGGATAATTCCTTTATCACCATGGGCCCCAATAGGCTCCCAAATATCACTTTGCAGATTCCAAAAAAGTGTTAGCAAACTGCTTCTTGAGGCAGAGGTTGTAACTCTGTGAGATGAACTCACAGATCAGAAAGAAGTTTCTCAGAAAGCTTCTTTCACGTTTTGAACGGATGAAATTTCCTTTATCAGCGTAGGCCTCAATGTGATCCAAAGAAGCCCTTCTCAGTTTCCCCAAAGACAGTGTTAATGGACTGCTCCACGAAACATAAGTGTAACTCTGTGAGATGAATTCACACATCACCAAGAAGTTTCTAAGAAAGCTTCTTTCTAGTTTTCATCTGTGGAAATTTCCTTTGTCACTGTAATGTTCATTGCGCTATGAAGTATCTAATTGCAGATTTCCAGAAAACTGTGCTAACAAACTGATCACTGAAGAGAAACGTGTAACT